>NW_027362772.1:322744425-322900577 GCF_046119375.1 Phyllobates terribilis | reverse complement strand
TTAGTATATAGAGGATGTGTCGCTCTCCTGTGTGGTGTAGTATATAGAGGATGTGTCCGCTCTCCTGTGTGGTGTAGTATATAGAGGATGTGTCCGCTCTCCTGTGTGGTGTAGTATATAGAGGATGTGTCAGCTCTCCTGTGTGGTGTAGTATATAGAGGATGTGTCAGCTCTCCTGTGTGGTGTAGTATATAGAGGATGTGTCGCTCTCCTGTGTGGTGTAGTATATAGAGGATGTGTCAGCTCTCCTGTGAGGATGTGTCAGCCTCTCCTGTGTGGTGTAGTATATAAGAGGATGTGTCGGCTCTCCTGTGTGGTGTAGTATATAGAGGATGTGTCGGCTCTCCTGTGTGGTGTAGTATATAGAGGATGTGTCAGCTCTCCTGTGTGGTGTAGTATATAGAGGATGTGTCAGCTCTCCTGTGTGGTGTAGTATATAGAGGATGTGTCAGCTCTCCTGTGTGGTGTAGTATATAGAGGATGTGTCGGCTCTCCTGTGTGGTGTAGTATATAGAGGATGTGTCAGCTCTCCTGTGTGGTGTAGTATATAGAGGATGTGTCGCTCTCCTGTGTGGTGTAGTATATAGAGGATGTGTCAGCTCTCCTGTGTGGTGTAGTATATAGAGGATGTGTCGCTCTCCTGGTGTGGTGTAGTATATAGAGGATGTGTCAGCTCTCCTGTGTGGTGTAGTATATAGAGGATGTGTCAGCTCTCCTGTGTGGTGTAGTATATAGAGGATGTGTCCTGTGTGGTGTAGTATATAGAGGATGTGTCGGCTCTCCTGTGTGGTGTAGTATATAGAGGATGTGTCTGCTCTCCTGTGTGGTGTAGTATATAGAGGATGTGTCAGCTCTCCTGTGTGGTGTAGTATATAGAGGATGTGTCAGCTCTCCTGTGTGGTGTAGTATATAGAGGATGTGTCAGCTCTCCTGTGTGGTGTAGTATATAGAGGATGTGTCAGCTCTCCTGTGTGGTGTAGTATATAGAGGATGTGTCAGCTCTCCTGTGTGGTGTAGTATATAGAGGATGTGTCGGCTCTCCTGTGTGGTGTAGTATATAGAGGATGTGTCAGCTCTCCTGTGTGGTGTAGTATATAGAGGATGTGTCAGCTCTCCTGTGTGGTGTAGTATATAGAGGATGTGTCAGCTCTCCTGTGTGGTGTAGTATATAGAGGATGTGTCGCTCTCCTGTGTGGTGTAGTATATAGAGGATGTGTCAGCTCTCCTGTGTGGTGTAGTATATAGAGGATGTGTCGGCTCTCCTGTGTGGTGTAGTATATAGAGTATGTGTCAGCTCTCCTGTGTGGTGTAGTATATAGAGGATGTGTCGGCTCTCCTGTGTGGTGTAGTATATAGAGGATGTGTCCTGTGTGGTGTAGTATATAGAGGATGTGTCAGCTCTCCTGTGTGGTGTAGTATATAGAGGATGTGTCAGCTCTCCTGTGTGGTGTAGTATATAGAGGATGTGTCAGCTCTCCTGTGTGGTGTAGTATATAGAGGATGTGTCGGCTCTCCTGTGTGGTGTAGTATATAGAGGATGTGTCAGCTCTCCTGTGTGGTGTAGTATATAGAGGATGTGTCGGCTCTCCTGTGTGGTGTAGTATATAGAGGATGTGTCGGCTCTCCTGTGTGGTGTAGTATATAGAGGATGTGTCGGCTCTCCTGTGTGGTGTAGTATATAGAGGATGTGTCGGCTCTCCTGTGTGGTGTAGTATATAGAGGATGTGTCAGCTCTCCTGTGTGGTGTAGTATATAGAGGATGTGTCAGCTCTCCTGTGTGGTGTAGTATATAGAGGATGTGTCAGCTCTCCTGTGTGGTGTAGTATATAGAGGATGTGTCCTGTGTGGTGTAGTATATAGAGGATGTGTCAGCTCTCCTGTGTGGTGTAGTATATAGAGGATGTGTCGGCTCTCCTGTGTGGTGTAGTATATAGAGGATGTGTCAGCTCTCCTGTGTGGTGTAGTATATAGAGGATGTGTCGGCTCTCCTGTGTGGTGTAGTATATAGAGGATGTGTCGGCTCTCCTGTGTGGTGTAGTATATAGAGGATGTGTCAGCTCTCCTGTGTGGTGTAGTATATAGAGGATGTGTCAGCTCTCCTGTGTGGTGTAGTATATAGAGGATGTGTCCGCTCTCCTGTGTGGTGTAGTATATAGAGGATGTGTCAGCTCTCCTGTGTGGTGTATAGAGGATGTGTCCGCTCTCCTGTGTGGTGTAGTATATAGAGGATGTGTCGGCTCTCCTGTGTGGTGTAGTATATAGAGGATGTGTCGGCTCTCTGTGTGGTGTAGTATATAGAGGATGTGTCGGCTCTCCTGTGTGGTGTAGTATATAGAGGATGTGTCGGCTCTCCTGTGTGGTGTAGTATATAGAGGATGTGTCAGCTCTCCTGTGTGGTGTAGTATATAGAGGATGTGTCGGCTCTCCTGTGTGGTGTAGTATATAGAGGATGTGTCAGCTCTCCTGTGTGGTGTAGTATATAGAGGATGTGTCGGCTCTCCTGTGTGGTGTAGTATATAGAGGATGTGTCAGCTCTCCTGTGTGGTGTAGTATATAGAGGATGTGTCAGCTCTCCTGTGTGGTGTAGTATATAGAGGATGTGTCAGCTCTCCTGTGTGGTGTAGTATATAGAGGATGTGTCCGCTCTCCTGTGTGGTGTAGTATATAGAGGATGTGTCAGCTCTCCTGTGTGGTGTAGTATATAGAGGATGTGTCAGCTCTCCTGTGTGGTGTAGTATATAGAGGATGTGTCGGCTCTCCTGTGTGGTGTAGTATATAGAGGATGTGTCAGCTCTCCTGTGTGGTGTAGTATATAGAGGATGTGTCCGCTCTCCTGTGTGGTGTAGTATATAGAGGATGTGTCAGCTCTCCTGTGTGGTGTAGTATATAGAGGATGTGTCCGCTCTCCTGTGTGGTGTAGTATATAGAGGATGTGTCGGCTCTCCTGTGTGGTGTAGTATATAGAGGATGTGTCAGCTCTCCTGTGTGGTGTAGTATATAGAGGATGTGTCGGCTCTCCTGTGTGGTGTAGTATATAGAGGATGTGTCGGCTCTCCTGTGTGGTGTAGTATATAGAGGATGTGTCGGCTCTCCTGTGTGGTGTAGTATATAGAGGATGTGTCAGCTCTCCTGTGTGGTGTAGTATATAGAGGATGTGTCCTGTGTGGTGTAGTATATAGAGGATGTGTCGGCTCTCCTGTGTGGTGTAGTATATAGAGGATGTGTCCTGTGTGGTGTAGTATATAGAGGATGTGTCGGCTCTCCTGTGTGGTGTAGTATATAGAGGATGTGTCCTGTGTGGTGTAGTATATAGAGGATGTGTCAGCTCTCCTGTGTGGTGTAGTATATAGAGGATGTGTCCTGTGTGGTGTAGTATATAGAGGATGTGTCAGCTCTCCTGTGTGGTGTAGTATATAGAGGATGTGTCCTGTGTGGTGTAGTATATAGAGGATGTGTCGGCTCTCCTGTGTGGTGTAGTATATAGAGGATGTGTCAGCTCTCCTGTGTGGTGTAGTATATAGAGGATGTGTCAGCTCTCCTGTGTGGTGTAGTATATAGAGGATGTGTCAGCTCTCCTGTGTGGTGTAGTATATAGAGGATGTGTCAGCTCTCCTGTGTGGTGTAGTATATAGAGGATGTGTCAGCTCTCCTGTGTGGTGTAGTATATAGAGGATGTGTCCTGTGTGGTGTAGTATATAGAGGATGTGTCAGCTCTCCTGTGTGGTGTAGTATATAGAGGATGTGTCAGCTCTCCTGTGTGGTGTAGTATATAGAGGATGTGTCGGCTCTCCTGTGTGGTGTAGTATATAGAGGATGTGTCGGCTCTCCTGTGTGGTGTAGTATATAGAGGATGTGTCAGCTCTCCTGTGTGGTGTAGTATATAGAGGATGTGTCGGCTCTCCTGTGTGGTGTAGTATATAGAGGATGTGTCGGCTCTCCTGTGTGGTGTAGTATATAGAGGATGTGTCTCTCTCCTGTGTGGTGTAGTATATAGAGGATGTGTCAGCTCTCCTGTGTGGTGTAGTATATAGAGGATGTGTCAGCTCTCCTGTGTGGTGTAGTATATAGAGGATGTGTCAGGCTCTCCTGTGTGGTGTAGTATATAGAGGATGTGTCAGCTCTCCTGTGTGGTGTAGTATATAGAGGATGTGTCGGCTCTCCTGTGTGGTGTAGTATATAGAGGATGTGTCGGCTCTCCTGTGTGGTGTAGTATATAGAGGATGTGTCAGCTCTCCTGTGTGGTGTAGTATATAGAGGATGTGTCGGCTCTCCTGTGTGGTGTAGTATATAGAGGATGTGTCGGCTCTCCTGTGTGGTGTAGTATATAGAGGATGTGTCGGCTCTCCTGTGTGGTGTAGTATATAGAGGATGTGTCAGCTCTCCTGTGTGGTGTAGTATATAGAGGATGTGTCGGCTCTCCTGTGTGGTGTAGTATATAGAGGATGTGTCGGCTCTCCTGTGTGGTGTAGTATATAGAGGATGTGTCAGCTCTCCTGTGTGGTGTAGTATATAGAGGATGTGTCGCTCTCTGTGTGGTGTAGTATATAGAGGATGTGTCGGCTCTCCTGTGTGGTGTAGTATATAGAGGATGTGTCCTGTGTGGTGTAGTATATAGAGGATGTGTCAGCTCTCCTGTGTGGTGTAGTATATAGAGGATGTGTCCTGTGTGGTGTAGTATATAGAGGATGTGTCAGCTCTCCTGTGTGGTGTAGTATATAGAGGATGTGTCAGCTCTCCTGTGTGGTGTAGTATATAGAGGATGTGTCCTGTGTGGTGTAGTATATAGAGGATGTGTCGGCTCTCCTGTGTGGTGTAGTATATAGAGGATGTGTCAGCTCTCCTGTGTGGTGTAGTATATAGAGGATGTGTCAGCTCTCCTGTGTGGTGTAGTATATAGAGGATGTGTCCTGTGTGGTGTAGTATATAGAGGATGTGTCAGCTCTCCTGTGTGGTGTAGTATATAGAGGATGTGTCGGCTCTCCTGTGTGGTGTAGTATATAGAGGATGTGTCGGCTCTCCTGTGTGGTGTAGTATATAGAGGATGTGTCGGCTCTCCTGTGTGGTGTAGTATATAGAGGATGTGTCGGCTCTCCTGTGTGGTGTAGTATATAGAGGATGTGTCGGCTCTCCTGTGTGGTGTAGTATATAGAGGATGTGTCAGCTCTCCTGTGTGGTGTAGTATATAGAGGATGTGTCAGCTCTCCTGTGTGGTGTAGTATATAGAGGATGTGTCCTGTGTGGTGTAGTATATAGAGGATGTGTCGGCTCTCCTGTGTGGTGTAGTATATAGAGGATGTGTCAGCTCTCCTGTGTGGTGTAGTATATAGAGGATGTGTCCGCTCTCCTGTGTGGTGTAGTATATAGAGGATGTGTCAGCTCTCCTGTGTGGTGTAGTATATAGAGGATGTCTCAGCTCTCCTGTGTGGTGTAGTATATAGAGGATCTGTCAGCTCTCCTGTGTGGTGTAGTATATAGAGGATGTGTCAGCTCTCCTGTGTGGTGTAGTATATAGAGGATGTGTCGGCTCTCCTGTGTGGTGTAGTATATAGAGGATGTGTCAGCTCTCCTGTGTGGTGTAGTATATAGAGGATGTGTCGGCTCTCCTGTGTGGTGTAGTATATAGAGGATGTGTCGGCTCTCCTGTGTGGTGTAGTATATAGAGGATGTGTCGGCTCTCCTGTGTGGTGTAGTATATAGAGGATGTGTCAGCTCTCCTGTGTGGTGTAGTATATAGAGGATGTGTCGGCTCTCCTGTGTGGTGTAGTATATAGAGGATGTGTCGGCTCTCCTGTGTGGTGTAGTATATAGAGGATGTGTCGGCTCTCCTGTGTGGTGTAGTATATAGAGGATGTGTCAGCTCTCCTGTGTGGTGTAGTATATAGAGGATGTGTCGGCTCTCCTGTGTGGTGTAGTATATAGAGGATGTGTCGGCTCTCCTGTGTGGTGTAGTATATAGAGGATGTGTCAGCTCTCCTGTGTGGTGTAGTATATAGAGGATGTGTCAGCTCTCCTGTGTGGTGTAGTATATAGAGGATGTGTCAGCTCTCCTGTGTGGTGTAGTATATAGAGGATGTGTCAGCTCTGCTGTGTGGTGTAGTATATAGAGGATGTGTCGGCTCTCCTGTGTGGTGTAGTATATAGAGGATGTGTCAGCTCTCCTGTGTGGTGTAGTATATAGAGGATGTGTCGGCTCTCCTGTGTGGTGTAGTATATAGAGGATGTGTCGGCTCTCCTGTGTGGTGTAGTATATAGAGGATGTGTCAGCTCTCCTGTGTGGTGTAGTATATAGAGGATGTGTCAGCTCTCCTGTGTGGTGTAGTATATAGAGGATGTGTCGGCTCTCCTGTGTGGTGTAGTATATAGAGGATGTGTCAGCTCTCCTGTGTGGTGTAGTATATAGAGGATGTGTCAGCTCTCCTGTGTGGTGTAGTATATAGAGGATGTGTCAGCTCTCCTGTGTGGTGTAGTATATAGAGGATGTGTCGGCTCTCCTGTGTGGTGTAGTATATAGAGGATGTGTCAGCTCTCCTGTGTGGTGTAGTATATAGAGGATGTGTCAGCTCTCCTGTGTGGTGTAGTATATAGAGGATGTGTCGGCTCTCCTGTGTGGTGTAGTATATAGAGGATGTGTCAGCTCTCCTGTGTGGTGTAGTATATAGAGGATGTGTCAGCTCTCCTGTGTGGTGTAGTATATAGAGGATGTGTCGGCTCTCCTGTGTGGTGTAGTATATAGAGGATGTGTCGGCTCTCCTGTGTGGTGTAGTATATAGAGGATGTGTCAGCTCTCCTGTGTGGTGTAGTATATAGAGGATATGTCGGCTCTCCTGTGTGGTGTAGTATATAGAGGATGTGTCGGCTCTCCTGTGTGGTGTAGTATATAGAGGATGTGTCGGCTCTCCTGTGTGGTGTAGTATATAGAGGATGTGTCAGCTCTCCTGTGTGGTGTAGTATATAGAGGATGTGTCCTGTGTGGTGTAGTATATAGAGGATGTGTCGGCTCTCCTGTGTGGTGTAGTATATAGAGGATGTGTCCTGTGTGGTGTAGTATATAGAGGATGTGTCAGCTCTCCTGTGTGGTGTAGTATATAGAGGATGTGTCAGCTCTCCTGTGTGGTGTAGTATATAGAGGATGTGTCCTGTGTGGTGTAGTATATAGAGGATGTGTCGGCTCTCCTGTGTGGTGTAGTATATAGAGGATGTGTCCTGTGTGGTGTAGTATATAGAGGATGTGTCAGCTCTCCTGTGTGGTGTAGTATATAGAGGATGTGTCGGCTCTCCTGTGTGGTGTAGTATATAGAGGATGTGTCAGCTCTCCTGTGTGGTGTAGTATATAGAGGATGTGTCAGCTCTCCTGTGTGGTGTAGTATATAGAGGATGTGTCCTGTGTGGTGTAGTATATAGAGGATGTGTCGGCTCTCCTGTGTGGTGTAGTATATAGAGGATGTGTCGGCTCTCCTGTGTGGTGTAGTATATAGAGGATGTGTCGGCTCTCCTGTGTGGTGTAGTATATAGAGGATGTGTCAGCTCTCCTGTGTGGTGTAGTATATAGAGGATGTGTCGGCTCTCCTGTGTGGTGTAGTATATAGAGGATGTGTCGGCTCTCCTGTGTGGTGTAGTATATAGAGGATGTGTCGGCTCTCCTGTGTGGTGTAGTATATAGAGGATGTGTCGGCTCTCCTGTGTGGTGTAGTATATAGAGGATGTGTCAGCTCTCCTGTGTGGTGTAGTATATAGAGGATGTGTCGGCTCTCCTGTGTGGTGTAGTATATAGAGGATGTGTCCGCTCTCCTGTGTGGTGTAGTATATAGAGGATGTGTCGGCTCTCCTGTGTGGTGTAGTATATAGAGGATGTGTCCGCTCTCCTGTGTGGTGTAGTATATAGAGGATGTGTCATCTCTCCTGTGTGGTGTAGTATATAGAGGATGTGTCGGCTCTCCTGTGTGGTGTAGTATATAGAGGATGTGTCGGCTCTCCTGTGTGGTGTAGTATATAGAGGATGTGTCAGCTCTCCTGTGTGGTGTAGTATATAGAGGATGTGTCGGCTCTCCTGTGTGGTGTAGTATATAGAGGATGTGTCAGCTCTCCTGTGTGGTGTAGTATATAGAGGATGTGTCGGCTCTCCTGTGTGGTGTAGTATATAGAGGATGTGTCGGCTCTCCTGTGTGGTGTAGTATATAGAGGATGTGTCAGCTCTCCTGTGTGGTGTAGTATATAGAGGATGTGTCGGCTCTCCTGTGTGGTGTAGTATATAGAGGATGTGTCGGCTCTCCTGTGTGGTGTAGTATATAGAGGATGTGTCGGCTCTCCTGTGTGGTGTAGTATATAGAGGATGTGTCGGCTCTCCTGTGTGGTGTAGTATATAGAGGATGTGTCCTGTGTGGTGTAGTATATAGAGGATGTGTCGGCTCTCCTGTGTGGTGTAGTATATAGAGGATGTGTCCTGTGTGGTGTAGTATATAGAGGATGTGTCAGCTCTCCTGTGTGGTGTAGTATATAGAGGATGTGTCCTGTGTGGTGTAGTATATAGAGGATGTGTCGGCTCTCCTGTGTGGTGTAGTATATAGAGGATGTGTCCTGTGTGGTGTAGTATATAGAGGATGTGTCGGCTCTCCTGTGTGGTGTAGTATATAGAGGATGTGTCAGCTCTCCTGTGTGGTGTAGTATATAGAGGATGTGTCAGCTCTCCTGTGTGGTGTAGTATATAGAGGATGTGTCGGCTCTCCTGTGTGGTGTAGTATATAGAGGATGTGTCCTGTGTGGTGTAGTATATAGAGGATGTGTCGGCTCTCCTGTGTGGTGTAGTATATAGAGGATGTGTCCTGTGTGGTGTAGTATATAGAGGATGTGTCAGCTCTCCTGTGTGGTGTAGTATATAGAGGATGTGTCAGCTCTCCTGTGTGGTGTAGTATATAGAGGATGTGTCCTGTGTGGTGTAGTATATAGAGGATCTGTCAGCTCTCCTGTGTGGTGTAGTATATAGAGGATGTGTCGGCTCTCCTGTGTGGTGTAGTATATAGAGGATGTGTCGGCTCTCATGTGTGGTGTAGTATATAGAGGATGTGTCCTGTGTGGTGTAGTATATAGAGGATGTGTCAGCTCTCCTGTGTGGTGTAGTATATAGAGGATGTGTCCTGTGTGGTGTAGTATATAGAGGATCTGTCAGCTCTCCTGTGTGGTGTAGTATATAGAGGATGTGTCGGCTCTCCTGTGTGGTGTAGTATATAGAGGATGTGTCGGCTCTCATGTGTGGTGTAGTATATAGAGGATGTGTCCGCTCTCCTGTGTGGTGTAGTATATAGAGGATGTGTCGGCTCTCCTGTGTGGTGTAGTATATAGAGGATGTGTCAGCTCTCCTGTGTGGTGTAGTATATAGAGGATGTGTCGGCTCTCCTGTGTGGTGTAGTATATAGAGGATGTGTCGGCTCTCCTGTGTGGTGTAGTATATAGAGGATGTGTCAGCTCTCCTGTGTGGTGTAGTATATAGAGGATGTGTCGGCTCTCCTGTGTGGTGTAGTATATAGAGGATGTGTCAGCTCTCCTGTGTGGTGTAGTATATAGAGGATGTGTCCTGTGTGGTGTAGTATATAGAGGATGTGTCGGCTCTCCTGTGTGGTGTAGTATATAGAGGATGTGTCGGCTCTCCTGTGTGGTGTAGTATATAGAGGATGTGTCGGCTCTCCTGTGTGGTGTAGTATATAGAGGATGTGTCGGCTCTCCTGTGTGGTGTAGTATATAGAGGATGTGTCGGCTCTCCTGTGTGGTATAGTATATAGAGGATGTGTCAGCTCTCCTGTGTGGTGTAGTATATAGAGGATGTGTCAGCTCTCCTGTGTGGTGTAGTATATAGAGGATGTGTCAGCTCTCCTGTGTGGTGTAGTATATAGAGGATGTGTCAGCTCTCCTGTGTGGTGTAGTATATAGAGGATGTGTCGGCTCTCCTGTGTGGTGTAGTATATAGAGGATGTGTCAGCTCTCCTGTGTGGTGTAGTATATAGAGGATGTGTCAGCTCTCCTGTGTGGTGTAGTATATAGAGGATGTGTCGGCTCTCCTGTGTGGTGTAGTATATAGAGGATGTGTCGGCTCTCCTGTGTGGTGTAGTATATAGAGGATGTGTCAGCTCTCCTGTGTGGTGTAGTATATAGAGGATGTGTCGGCTCTCCTGTGTGGTGTAGTATATAGAGGATGTGTCGGCTCTCCTGTGTGGTGTAGTATATAGAGGATGTGTCGGCTCTCCTGTGTGGTGTAGTATATAGAGGATGTGTCAGCTCTCCTGTGTGGTGTAGTATATAGAGGATGTGTCAGCTCTCCTGTGTGGTGTAGTATATAGAGGATGTGTCGGCTCTCCTGTGTGGTGTAGTATATAGAGGATGTGTCGGCTCTCCTGTGTGGTGTAGTATATAGAGGATGTGTCAGCTCTCCTGTGTGGTGTAGTATATAGAGGATGTGTCAGCTCTCCTGTGTGGTGTAGTATATAGAGGATGTGTCAGCTCTCCTGTGTGGTGTAGTATATAGAGGATGTGTCAGCTCTCCTGTGTGGTGTAGTATATAGAGGATGTGTCAGCTCTCCTGTGTGGTGTAGTATATAGAGGATGTGTCGGCTCTCCTGTGTGGTGTAGTATATAGAGGATGTGTCGGCTCTCCTGTGTGGTGTAGTATATAGAGGATGTGTCGGCTCTCCTGTGTGGTGTAGTATATAGAGGATGTGTCGGCTCTCCTGTGTGGTGTAGTATATAGAGGATGTGTCGGCTCTCCTGTGTGGTGTAGTATATAGAGGATGTGTCGGCTCTCCTGTGTGGTGTAGTATATAGAGGATGTGTCAGCTCTCCTGTGTGGTGTAGTATATAGAGGATGTGTCGGCTCTCCTGTGTGGTGTAGTATATAGAGGATGTGTCAGCTCTCCTGTGTGGTGTAGTATATAGAGGATGTGTCGGCTCTCCTGTGTGGTGTAGTATATAGAGGATGTGTCAGCTCTCCTGTGTGGTGTAGTATATAGAGGATGTGTCGGCTCTCCTGTGTGGTGTAGTATATAGAGGATGTGTCGGCTCTCCTGTGTGGTGTAGTATATAGAGGATGTGTCAGCTCTCCTGTGTGGTGTAGTATATAGAGGATGTGTCAGCTCTCCTGTGTGGTATAGTATATAGAGGATGTGTCGGCTCTCCTGTGTGGTGTAGTATATAGAGGATGTGTCAGCTCTCCTGTGTGGTGTAGTATATAGAGGATGTGTCAGCTCTCCTGTGTGGTGTAGTATATAGAGGATGTGTCCTGTGTGGTGTAGTATATAGAGGATGTGTCAGCTCTCCTGTGTGGTGTAGTATATAGAGGATGTGTCAGCTCTCCTGTGTGGTGTAGTATATAGAGGATGTGTCGGCTCTCCTGTGTGGTGTAGTATATAGAGGATGTGTCGGCTCTCCTGTGTGGTGTAGTATATAGAGGATGTGTCCTGTGTGGTGTAGTATATAGAGGATGTGTCGGCTCTCCTGTGTGGTGTAGTATATAGAGGATGTGTCAGCTCTCCTGTGTGGTGTAGTATATAGAGGATGTGTCGGCTCTCCTGTGTGGTGTAGTATATAGAGGATGTGTCGGCTCTCCTGTGTGGTGTAGTATATAGAGGATGTGTTAGCTCTCCTGTGTGGTGTAGTATATAGAGGATGTGTCGGCTCTCCTGTGTGGTGTAGTATATAGAGGATGTGTCAGCTCTCCTGTGTGGTGTAGTATATAGAGGATGTGTCGGCTCTCCTGTGTGGTGTAGTATATAGAGGATGTGTCAGCTCTCCTGTGTGGTGTAGTATATAGAGGATGTGTCAGCTCTCCTGTGTGGTGTAGTATATAGAGGATGTGTCGGCTCTCCTGTGTG
This sequence comes from Phyllobates terribilis, assembly GCF_046119375.1. NCBI lineage: Eukaryota > Metazoa > Chordata > Amphibia > Anura > Dendrobatidae > Phyllobates > Phyllobates terribilis. The sequence goes on along the minus strand of NW_027362772.1, from coordinate 322,888,722 downwards.
GTGTAGTATATAGAGGATGTGTCGGCTCTCCTGTGTAGTGTAGTATATAGAGGATGTGTCAGCTCTCCTGTGTGGTGTAGTATATAGAGGATGTGTCGGCTCTCCTGTGTGGTGTAGTATATAGAGGATGTGTCGGCTCTCCTGTGTGGTGTAGTATATAGAGGATGTGTCAGCTCTCCTGTGTGGTGTAGTATATAGAGGATGTGTCGGCTCTCCTGTGTGGTGTAGTATATAGAGGATGTGTCGGCTCTCCTGTGTGGTGTAGTATATAGAGGATGTGTCAGCTCTCCTGTGTGGTGTAGTATATAGAGGATGTGTCGGCTCTCCTGTGTGGTGTAGTATATAGAGGATGTGTCGGCTCTCCTGTGTGGTGTAGTATATAGAGGATGTGTCGGCTCTCCTGTGTGGTGTAGTATATAGAGGATGTGTCGGCTCTCCTGTGTGGTGTAGTATATAGAGGATGTGTCGGCTCTCCTGTGTGGTGTAGTATATAGAGGATGTGTCAGCTCTCCTGTGTGGTGTAGTATATAGAGGATGTGTCAGCTCTCCTGTGTGGTGTAGTATATAGAGGATGTGTCAGCTCTCCTGTGTGGTGTAGTATATAGAGGATGTGTCAGCTCTCCTGTGTGGTGTAGTATATAGAGGATGTGTCAGCTCTCCTGTGTGGTGTAGTATATAGAGGATGTGTCAGCTCTCCTGTGTGGTGTAGTATATAGAGGATGTGTCAGCTCTCCTGTGAGGTGTAGTATATAGAGGATGTGTCAGCTCTCCTGTGTGGTGTAGTATATAGAGGATGTGTCAGCTCTCCTGTGTGGTGTAGTATATAGAGGATGTGTCGGCTCTCCTGTGTGGTGTAGTATATAGAGGATGTGTCGGCTCTCCTGTGTGGTGTAGTATATAGAGGATGTGTCGGCTCTCCTGTGTGGTGTAGTATATAGAGGATGTGTCGGCTCTCCTGTGTGGTGTAGTATATAGAGGATGTGTCCGCTCTCCTGTGTGGTGTAGTATATAGAGGATGTGTCGGCTCTCCTGTGTGGTGTAGTATATAGAGGATGTGTCCTGTGTGGTGTAGTATATAGAGGATGTGTCAGCTCTCCTGTGTGGTGTAGTATATAGAGGATGTGTCAGCTCTCCTGTGTGGTGTAGTATATAGAGGATGTGTCGGCTCTCCTGTGTGGTGTAGTATATAGAGGATGTGTCAGCTCTCCTGTGTGGTGTAGTATATAGAGGATGTGTCAGCTCTCCTGTGTGGTGTAGTATATAGAGGATGTGTCGGCTCTCCTGTGTGGTGTAGTATATAGAGGATGTGTCGGCTCTCCTGTGTGGTGTAGTATATAGAGGATGTGTCCTGTGTGGTGTAGTATATAGAGGATGTGTCCTGTGTGGTGTAGTATATAGAGGATGTGTCGGCTCTCCTGTGTGGTGTAGTATATAGAGGATGTGTCCTGTGTGGTGTAGTATATAGAGGATGTGTCCTGTGTGGTGTAGTATATAGAGGATGTGTCCTGTGTGGTGTAGTATATAGAGGATGTGTCGGCTCTCCTGTGTGGTGTAGTATATAGAGGATGTGTCGGCTCTCCTGTGTGGTGTAGTATATAGAGGATGTGTCGGCTCTCCTGTGTGGTGTAGTATATAGAGGATGTGTCGGCTCTCCTGTGTGGTGTAGTATATAGAGGATGTGTCGGCTCTCCTGTGTGGTGTAGTATATAGAGGATGTGTCGGCTCTCCTGTGTGGTGTAGTATATAGAGGATGTGTCCGCTCTCCTGTGTGGTGTAGTATATAGAGGATGTGTCAGCTCTCCTGTGTGGTGTAGTATATAGAGGATCTGTCAGCTCTCCTGTGTGGTGTAGTATATAGAGGATGTGTCGGCTCTCCTGTGTGGTGTAGTATATAGAGGATGTGTCCGCTCTCCTGTGTGGTGTAGTATATAGAGGATGTGTCAGCTCTCCTGTGTGGTGTAGTATATAGAGGATGTGTCCGCTCTCCTGTGTGGTGTAGTATATAGAGGATGTGTCAGCTCTCCTGTGTGGTGTAGTATATAGAGGATGTGTCCGCTCTCCTGTGTGGTGTAGTATATAGAGGATGTGTCCGCTCTCCTGTGTGGTGTAGTATATAGAGGATGTGTCAGCTCTCCTGTGTGGTGTAGTATATAGAGGATGTGTCAGCTCTCCTGTGTGGTGTAGTATATAGAGGATGTGTCCCGTGTGGTCTAGTACTGTTTGAAGAACTGATGTTTCTTACTGGCCGTGCATCTACATTAAATACTACTGTGAACTGTTTCTAAGGACTCTGTCAACTGTGTATGTGCCATGGAGTCAATACCCCCTTATGACTGAGAGAAGCTGCAGCCTATGGTCGCCCTGAGTAATGGTTCCCCCATGATTCCAAGAATTCATGAAACCCGTCTCACCCCTATCTGAACATTAGCAGCGTGCACGTAATAGTAGCAATAGCCTCCATCATCAGCATGTGGTGACCGCCCGTCACCTCCATCATAAGTATCTGGTTACCGCCCGTCGCCTCCATCATCACTATCTGGCGACCAAGATATAGGAACAATGCACCAAGGAACCAAAGGGTAGAGAAACAAAACCAATAATTATTAATACATTTAAAACTTGTGCAGGTTGTATTATTATTTTTATTATTTATTACTATAGCGCCATTGATTCCATGGCGCTGTACATGAGAAGGGGTTACATACAAAATACAGATATCACTTACAGTAAACTAATAATGATAGACTAGTACAGAGGGAGGAGGACCCTGCCCCTGGGGGGTGCTTACATTCTACAGGAACGGGGAAGGAGACAATAGGTTGCGGGGGGCAGTAATGTCATCATCAGGGGGTGGGGCTGACAACCTCTCATATCAGTGATGCCATCACCAGGGGGCGGGGCTGACAACCTCTCTCATCAGTGATGCCATCACCAGGGGTCTGGGCTGACAACCTCTCTCATATTGGTGCTGTCATCACCAGGGGATGGGGCTGACAACCTCTCTCATATCAGTGATGCCATCACCAGGGGGCGGGGCTGACAACCTCTCTCATCAGTGATGCCATCACCAGGGGGTGGGGCTGACAACCTCTCATATCAGTAATGCCATCACAAGGGTGTGGGGCTGACAACCTCTCTCATCAGTGATGCCATCACCAGGGGGTGGGGCTGACAACCTCTCTCATATTGGTGCTGTCATCACCCGGCGGCCGGGCTGACAACCTCTCATATCAGTGATGCCATCACCAGGGGGTGGGGCTGACAACCTCTCTCATATTGGTGCTGTCATCACCAGGGGGTGGGGCTGACGACCTCTCTCATATCTGTGATGCCATCACCAGGGGGTGGGGCTGACAACCTCTCTCATCAGTGATGCCATCACCAGGGGGCTGGGCTGACAACCTCTCTCATATTGGTGCTGTCATCACCAGGGGATGGGGCTGACAACCTCTCTCATATCAGTGATGCCATCACCAGGGGGCGGGGCTGAAAACCTCTCTCATCAGTGATGCCATCACCAGGGGGTGGGGCTGACGACCTCTCTCATATCTGTGATGCCATCACCAGGGGGTGGGGCTGACAACCTCTCTCATCAGTGATGCCATCACCAGGGGGTGGGGCTGACAACCTCTCTCATATTGGTGCTGTCATCACCAGGGGGTGGGTCTGACGACCTCTCTCATATCTGTGATGCCATCACCAGGGGGCTGGGCTGTCAACCTCTCTCATATTGGTGCTGTCATCACCAGGGGGTGGGGCTGACAACCTCTCTCATCAGTGATGCCATCACCAGGGGGCTGGGCTGACAACCTCTCTCATATTGGTGCTGTCATCACCCGGCGGCCGGGCTGACAACCTCTCTCATATCAGTGATGCCATCACCAGGGGGTGGGGCTGACAACCTCTCTCATATTGGTGCTGTCATCACCAGGGGTTGGGGCTGACTACCTCTCTCATATCTGTGATGCCATCACCAGGGGGCGGGGCTGACAACCTCTCTCATATCAGTTTTGCCATCACCAGGGGGCGGGGCTGACGACCTCTCTCATATCTGTGATGCCATCACCAGGGGGTGGGACTGACAACCTCTCTCATATCAGTGATGCCATCACCAGGGGGCGGGGCTGACAACCTCTCTCATATCAGTGATGCCATCACCAGGAGTCGGGGTTGACAACCTCTCTCATATCAGTGATGCCATCACCAGGGGGCGGGGCTGACAACCTCTCTCATATCAGTGATGCCATCACCAGGGGGCGGGGCTGACAACCTCTCTCATATCAGTGATGCCATCACCAGGGGGCGGGGCTGACAACTCTCATATCAGTGATGCCATCACCAGGGGGTGGGGCTGACAATCTCTCTCATCAGTGATGCCATCACCAGGGGGCGTGGCTGACAACCTCTCTCATATTGGTGCTGTCATCACCAGGGGGTGGGGCTGACAACCTCTCTCATATCAGTGATGCTATCACTAGGGGGCGGGGCTGACAACCTCTCTCATATCAGTGATGTCATCATCAGGGGGTGGGGCTGACAACCTCTCTCATATTGGTGCTGTCATCACCAGGGGGTGGGGCTGACGACCTCTCTCATATCTGTGATGCCATCACCAGGGGGCGGGGCTGACAACCTCTCTCATATCAGTTTTGCCATCACTAGGGGGCGGGGCTGACTACCTCTCTCATATCTGTGATGCCATCACCAGGGGGTGGGACTGACAACCTCTCTCATATCAGTGATGCCATCACCAGGGGGCGGGGCTGACAACCTCTCTCATATCAGTTTTGCCATCACTAGGGGGCGGGGCTGACGACCTCTCTCATATCTGTGATGCCATCACCAGGGGGTGGGACTGACAACCTCTCTCATATCAGTGATGCCATCACCAGGGGGCGGGGCTGACAACCTCTCTCATATCAGTGATGCCATCACCAGGAGTCGGGGTTGACAACCTCTCTCATATCAGTGATGCCATCACCAGGGGGCGGGGCTGACAACCTCTCTCATATCAGTGATGCCATCACCAGGGGGCGGGGCTGACAACCTCTCATATCAGTGATGCCATCACCAAGGGGCGGGGCTGACAACCTCTCTCATCAGTGATGCCATCACCAGGGGGCTGGGCTGACAACCTCTCTCATATTGGTGCTGTCATCACCAGGGGGTGGGGCTGACAACCTCTCTCATATCAGTGATGCTATCACCAGGGGGCAGGGCTGACAACCTCTCTCATATAAGTGATGTCATCATCAGGTGGTGGGGCTGACAACCTCTCATATTAGTGATGTCATCATCAGGGGGGACGGGGCTGACAACCTCTCTCATATCAGTGATGCCATCACCAGGGGGCGGGGCTGACAACCTCTCTCATCAGTGATGCCATCACCAGGGGGCTGGGCTGACAACCTCTCTCATATTGGTGCTGTCATCACCAGGGGGTGGGGCTGACAACCTCTCTCATATCAGTGATGCTATCACCAGGGGGTGTGGCTGACAACCTCTCTCATATCAGTGATGCCATCACCAGGGGGCGGGGCTGACAACCTCTCATATCCGTGATGCCATCACCAGGGGGCGAGGCTGACAACCTCTCTCATATCCGTGATGCCATCACCAGGGGGCGGGGCTGACAACTTCTCTCATATCACTGATGCCATCACCAGGGGGCTGGGCTGACAACCTCTCTCATATTGGTGCTGTCATCACCAGGAGGTGGGGCTGACAACCTCTCTCATATCAGTGATGCTATCACCAGGGGGCGGGGCTGACAACCTCTCTCATATCAGTGATGTCATCACCAGGGGGTGGGGTTGACAACCTCTCATATTAGTGATGTCATCATCAGGGGGTGGGGCTGACAACCTCTCATATCAGTGATGTCATCAGGGGGGACGGGGCTGACAACCTCTCTCATATCAGTGATATCATCATCAGGGGGCGGGGCTGACAACCTCTCTCATATCAGTGATGCCATCACCAGGGGGCGGGGCTGACAACCTCTCTCATATCAGTGATGTCATCACCAGGGGGCAGGGATAACCTCTCTCATCAGTGATGCCATCACCAGGAGGCTGGGCTGACAACCTCTCTCATATTGGTGCTGTCATCACCAGGGGGCTGGGCTGACAACCTCTCTCATATCAGTGATGTCATCACCAGGGGGTGGGGCTGATAACCTCTCATATCAGTGATGTCATCACCAGGGGGCAGGGATAACCTCTCTCATCAGTGATGCCATCACCAGGGGGCCGGGCTGACAACCTCTCTCATATCCGTGATGTCATCACCAGGGGGCTGGGCTGACAACCTCTCTCATATCAGTGATGTCATCACCAGGGGGTGGGGCTGATAACCTCTCATATTAGTGATGTCATCATCAGGGGGCGGGGTTGACAACCTCTCTCATATCAGTGATGTCATCACCAGGGGGTGGGGCTTATAAACTCTCATATCAGTGATGTCATCATCAGGGGGCGGGGCTGACAACCTCTCTCATATCAGTGATGCCATCACCAGGGGGCGGGGCTGACAACCTCTCTCATATCAGTGATGCCATCACCAGGGGGCGGGGCTGACAACCTCTCTCATCAGTGATGCTATCACCAGGGGGCTGGGCTGACAACCTCTCTCATATTGGTGCTGTCATCACCAGGGGGTGGGGCTGATAACCTCTCATATCAGTGATGTCATCATCAGGGGGCGGGGCTGACAACCTCTCTCATATCAGTGATATCATCATCAGGGGGCGGGGTTGACAACCTCTCTCATATCAGTGATGTCATCACCAGGGGGTGGGGCTTATAAACTCTCATATCAGTGATGTCATCATCAGGGGGCGGGGCTGACAACCTCTCTCATATCAGTGATGCCATCACCAGGGGGCTGGGCTGACAACCTCTCTCATATTGGTGCTGTCATCACCAGGGGGTGGGGCTGATAACCTCTCATATCAGTGATGTCATCATCAGGGGGCGGGGCTGACAACCTCTCTCATATCAGTGATGCCATCACCAGGAGTCGGGGCTGACAACCTCTCTCATCAGTGATGCTATCACCAGGGGGCTGGGCTGACAACCTCTCTCATATCAGTGATGCCATCACCAGGAGTCGGGGCTGACAACCTCTCTCATATCAGTGATGCCATCACCAGGGGGCGGGGCTGACAACCTCTCTCATCAGTGATGCTATTGACGCGCCCCTGGGCCTGCTGTGTCGCGCAGCGTCTCGCGCACGGGGGCTTACCCGGAACCGGATCAGATGAGGGTTGTAGTCTCCGAGTGGCGGGGACCCGGTCCGTGCCCAGGGAGTCAGCTCAGTGTGTGGCAGTCTTGATAGATGTTATTTGAGTGTCGACTACGCCACCCGTTGATTTGCAGCTATGGAGCTGCCGCTGCAGGGCAGACCGCTGAGGCCGGTGTAGAATTGTGCAGCGTGATAGTATAACCCCCAACGGGAGGGGTATGGCCTCAGGGCAGCCGACGTGGAAGATGAGGGTAGCAGGAACCACTCAGAGACGGTGCGGTGTAATTCAGGGTCTTTACTGGTAACAACGATAGACCCTCCCGGAGTACTTGCTAGCGAACGGGGCCTGGTCAGTCCTTGAGCAGATGGGATCTCCCCTGGCCAGGCGGAGTTGTAGGCCTCCCAAACTGACTGTACTCTTCTGGCTACCTTGCTAGAAGCGGATATAAGTAGCCCACGTCCCTGAGTGTACCGTGTGGTGCTCACCCGTATGGCCGGTGACTCGGGGCCTTCTAATGGCTTCCGCTCCACGATGGCGGCGCTGGTCCCACGCGTGTGACCGTGCCTTCGGGTTTCTGGGCCTGAGGACCTGAAATCCCCTGCCGGTCGGCTTCTGCTGCTGGGTAAGAGTTAGTCCCCACAGCCTCGGACGCCGGGTCCGGTAAGAAAGCTTCTCAGTCAGGGCGAGCTCTGCAGCTGCCAGCCCCTGACTTGTAGTAGTATTGCTCCCACTGAGCTTCTGCTGTTTCTTCCTGTGACTGTTTCTTGTCTCTACTCTCCTTGACTGACTAACCCTGCTTCAGCCCCGGGTTTATATAGGGGAAGGTCTTCCCCTCCCAAGACTGGGCAGGAGGTGTGGCATGCACAGGATCCCTGGCCAAGAGACCTCCCACCTGCTCTCAGACATAACATTGCTTGTTACTGTGGAAACCAGACCCCTCGGGTGCCACATTCCCCCCTAGTGAAATTTAGTACTCCGGGACTAAACATATTTTAGAAAAACATAACAAGATATAACAATAACAATACAATAAAGAAGCACATAAAGGTGGTCACGGCATGTCCGTAACCGGGTGTAGTCTTTGAAGAAAAGCAAAGTGTCCATTTCACCAAAACAGGGAGACTTAACCAGGTAGGGGTTTGTCCTGCCCCGAGTCCTTAACAGTCTTTAGTCCGTCCTGGGTTACGCTCCAACTATGTACAAAGGATTCCCGGTAAATCCACCAAGGACTCCTACAAATAACTAGAAACACAAAATTATACACAAGCAACAATACACAGGTAAACATAAATAAAACAATTTATACACTTCAAATCCTCCAACGTGCGGGTAACTGGCCTCTAGTGGCCCTAGTGGACCTACGGAGCTGACTGTCTAGCCCTGAACTACAGGGTGTAGGAGCTGTCAAGGGTAAACTGGGCAGCTGTCTACCGGCTCTTTGGCTCACTAGGGATATGGCAGGCTCACTGCAAGCAGAGGGTTGATCCTCCTGGTCTGCGGGTGTGGGGTCTTCTGCCTCCTGGACCGGCTGTTCTTCCAGCTCTACCTGTTGCTCCGTAGGTGCTTGGGATGCTGGTTGGAGGAAGGTGAGTACGGGTACCACAACTGCACCATTGACTTGAGTCCAAGACCGAGGGAAGTCCCCGAGCACAGTACTAACCATATCTTCCCTTTCCTCTACGGGTCGATGGTCTTCTTGTTCCTCTTCAGGGTTCCTCAGTTGTTCGGGACACTTCTTCAGGTGGTCCCGGGATACAATGGCTGTAGTTTCCCCTCCGTCTTTACTGATGGTACAAACCTTCGGGTTCTCGTGGCTTGAGGGCAGTACGGTGTACGGGTCCTTCTCCCACTGGTCGTCCAACTTGTGGAGCCGTCTCTTCCTCTTCAAGACCTGCTCTCCGGGTACCAGGGGAACAGCGGGAGCATACTGGTTGTAAGTTTTCTCTTGTCTTTCCCTAGCCTGACAGAGACTTCGCTCCACGCTCTCCTGTACTCTCCGGTACTGCTGCTGCCTCTCTGTGTCCCAGTCTGCTTCTGGTGAAGTGTCCTCGGGTGTCAGGACTCCCATTTCCAGGTCAACAGGTAACTTACCAGGTCTTGCCCTCATTAGGTAAGCCGGGGTACAGTTGGTGGAACCTACCGCGATGTGGTTGTATAGGTCCACCAGATCGGGCAGCTTCTCAGGCCACAGACTGCGTTCTTCCAGGGGCAACGTTTTCAGAAGATCCATTACCACCTGGTTCATTTTCTCACAAAGTCCATTAGTTTGCGGATGATAGGGTGTCGTCCTTATCTTCCGGCAGCCATACAGAGTGCAGAATTCTTGGAAGACCTCCGCTTCAAAGGCAGGTCCCTGGTCTGTCAACACTTGGTCCGGGTACCCGTGTGGATGGCAGAAATGCTGCTGGAAGGCTCTCGCTGCTGTTCGAGCTGTTAAGTCCTTGACGGGGACGACAACCAAGAACCGGGAGTAGTGATCCACGATGGTTAGTGCGTAGACGTAGCCACTTCTGCTTGGGGTCAGTTTTACATGATCCAAGGCTACCAGTTCCAACGGCTGCCGGGTGACGATGGACTGCAGGGGAGTCTTCTGGCTGGCACGGTCCTTCCTTCTTAGGTTGCACGGGCCACAGTCTCTGCACCACTTCTCAATGGTTCCCCTCATGCCTACCCAGTGGAATCGCTCGCGCAGCAGGAACTCCAGCTTCTTCCACCCGAAGTGTCCAGCTCCGTCGTGGTATGCCTCCATCACCATGGCTGCGTCTCTTCGTGGCACCACTACTTGCCAGAGTAGTTCATGCGTCCGGGAGTTAACCATTCTGCGGCACAACTTCCCCTTGTAAAGGAACAGTCGACTCCTCTCTGCCCATAGTTGTTTGGCTTCCTCCGGAGCGTCTGGTTCAAGGCAAGCCTCCGGGCGAGTCAGCATCTCCTTCACCAGTCGGACGGCAGGGTCGCTGTCTTGCGTTTCCGCCCAGTTGTAGTGAGGTAAGGGGTTCAACGTAGCAGCCTGCTTACTCCTTACCCGGTGGGAGTACTGGATAGTCCCATGACGGTGGAACGCAGGGAGTTCAACTTCTTCCAGTCCCTCCGGATCTTCTCCTTCGTCCGGCAGGTTGGGCATCCTGGACAGGGCGTCCGCGTTGGTATTGGAGCGTCCGGCCCGGTATTTGATTGTGAACTCGTAGTTGGACAGACGGGCCATCCACCTCTGCTCCAGGGCACCGAGTCTTGCCGTGTCCAGGTGTGTCAACGGGTTGTTATCCGTGTACACGGTGAACCGGGAAGAAGCGAGGTAATGCTTAAAGCGCTCGGTGACTGCCCATACTACGGCCAGGAACTCTAGCTTAAATGAGCTGTAATTCTCGGGGTTCCTTTCGGTGGGTCACAGCTTTCGGCTGGCGTAGGCGATTACTCGTTCCTTCCCCTGCTGGATCTGGGACAGTACGGCTCCTAGCCCGATGTTACTGGCGTCGGTGTAGAGGATAAAGGGCTGGCTATAATCCGGGTACGCCAGGATTTCGTCCCCCGTGAGGGCCATCTTCAGCTGGCGGAAGGACTCTTCTTCCAGCTCCTCCCATTTGAAGGGCAGCTTCTGGTTCTTGGCCTTCCGGGACTGGCCTATCAGGAGGTCCTGCATAGGTGCTGCCTTTTTGGTGAAACCGGGAATAAACCTTCGGTAGTAGCCTACCAACCCGAGGAACTGCCGCACTTCTTTTACGCTGGAGGGGCTTGGCCATTCCTTAATTGCGGTGATCTTATCAGGGTCGGGAGCCACTCCGTCAGCGCTCACCACGTGTCCCAGGTACTGCACCTTTGGTTTCAGGAGGTGACACTTGGAGGGTTTCACCTTTAGGCCGTAACTCGCCAGAGCTTCGAACACTTCCGCCAGGTGTTTCAGGTGGTCCTCATACGTCTTGGAATATACGATGACATCGTCCAGGTACAACAGGACCGTCTCGAAGTTTCTGTGGCCCAGACAACACTCCATTAGTCGTTGGAAGGTTCCTGGTGCGTTGCAGAGTCCGAACGGCATGCAGGTGAACTCGCTAAGTCCCATCGGGGTGGTGAATGCGGTCTTCTCCCGGTCCGCCTCTGCTACAGGAACCTGCCAGTACCCGCTAGTGAGATCCAAGGTGGAGAAGAAGTTAGCAGATCTTAAAGCAGCCAATGACTCCTCTATCCTTGGTAAGGGGTACGCATCCTTGTGTGTGATACGGTTGATTTTCCGGTAATCTACACACATCCTCATGGTGTTGTCTTTTTTTCTGACTAAGACTAGTGGAGCTGCCCAGGGGCTACAGCTATCCCTGATCACCCCAGCCTCCTTCATGTCTCTAAGCATCCCCTTGGCGTGTTGGTAGTGTGCAGGGGGTACGGGTCGATACCTCTCTTTTATGGGAGGATGGTCTCCCGTGGGGATGTGGTGTTCTACCCCCTTGACTCGCCCGAAGTCTAACGGGTGTTTACTAAACACTCTCTCGTACTCTTGAACCACCCGATAGACTCCCTGTTTCTGATGTGAGGGAGTGGAGTCAGTACCCAAATGTAGTTGCTGACACCAGTCCTCCATTGTTTTCTTAGAGCCGTTACCTTCCTCCGGGTGAGATGGAGGCAAGGGTTCCACAGATTGTATAGCATTTTGGTTAATGGTATATAATTTGGCTAGCGTGGCATACCGGGGCAGGTACACTTCCCTCTTCCAGATATTGATTATGCGAACGGGCACCCTCCCATGGCGTACATTAACCACCCCCCGTGCTGTCAAGATGGTGGGCCTACTGTCTGAGTAAACTGGTTCTACCATTGCCTGGTAATCTCTACCTCTCAGACCAATAGCTGCCCGGCACCAAATCATCATTTCACTTTTTGGGGGCATGGCAATAGGAAAAGGGTCACACATTCTTACGCTACCAATCTCACCGCCGGAGAGTTCCACCTGTTGCCGTCGCATCAGTGCCCGGATCTCTTTCTGGAGCACCCGCTGCTCGCCGGAGCTGGCGTTCTTGGCAACCTGCTGTAAAAGGAAAATCACCTCTGCAAGACAATTTTCAATTACATTAGTTCCTAGAGTTATTTTTGGGTGACTCTCGTGTTTATCAATGTCTACAATGATCAGTCCCTGTGCTGCCAGTTCGACTCTACCGATTTTGATGGTCACCTCTTTAAATCCGATCTGTGGCACGGGCTGGCCATTGCTGGCGATGATACTCAAGTCGTCGTCAGGGTAGCGGGTAATAGCCGAGTCATTCCAGTACTGCTTAAAGAGCACGTACGGGATAGTGGTGACCTGTGACCCGGTGTCCAGTAGGGCACTCATGGGAATGCCATCCAGTACCACAGGCAAGACTGGACGTCCTCCCACATATCTGTCGCGCCAGTTCGATGGGCCTGGTGATCTTTTTCCTGGGGGTTGGCCCTCTACCCCAGGTTGTGCCCGTTTAAAGAACAGTACCTTGCCATATGTCCGGGTTGATTGCAGCGGCGGCAGATGGGTCGTCCGTCCTCGCTGTATCGGTCACTGGGTCTTCCTCTGGCCGGTGGGGTCCTCCTTGGTCGACGCCACGGGATGTCCTCCGGTCCGGATGCCAGCTGGATCTTCCCTGGGGTGGAAGCCTGTAAAGACTGCACAGTTCGGGTTAACGCAGCAACGCTTTTAGCTAGCTCTTGGACCTGATGGTGTAGGTCTGGAGCCGGGTCATTGTCCAAAGCCTGCGCATCAGCTCCCACAGGCCCTGCCGACAAGGGCGCCGCCTCCTGGTGGTAAGTGATAGCTGGGCGCCTGTGGGTCACAACGCCACCCGGTGCCGGTTCTCGGAGCACCCGGATGGCTCTGTCCTTGAACTGTGCAAAGCCCAGATGGGGATCCTGTAAGGCCATCGCCCGCAACTGGGTTCGGTGGGCATTACAATATAGTCCCTCTATAAATTGTTCGGTCAACAGCCTGTCCTCGTTTCCCACTCCATCAGGGTCGGTCTGCTTAATGGCCCTCAGGGCCTCTTGTAGGTTTAGTGCATAGTCCCTTATGCTCTCATGCGCTCGCTGCTTGCACCCGTAGAATCTAAGCTTAATCTCGGCTGAGGTGCGGGTATCAAAGGTATCCTTCAGCCGGGTTAGTATCCCTGCGACAGTCTTCCTCCCAGGTGGCCAGGATTTTACTTCCCTTTTGGCTGCCCCGGTTAGTTGGGCCACCAGGATGCTCACTTTTTGCTCTTCTGTGAGGGGGTACACCTGGAAGAGGCTATCCAGCTTTTCTCTAAAGTCATGCAGGGTATGTGACTCCCCTGAGTACTGGGGTAGCCAAGCTGCTCCCGGGATATAGGGCATGGTGAAGGGCATAACTGCAGCAGCGGTGGCGCTGGCGGGGGTTGAGGCAATGAAGCTCTCCTCCGCATCCGACATCTTCCTCCCCCCTAGTGGACCGTGGCCTACCTTGCGATGATCCTGTTCCGTAGGCCGCGGCTCCGCAGTAGATCGTCAGGGTTGAGGACCTTCCGTCGCGCTTCGGTGACGTCGGCGTCTGCTGGGCTCCTTCCAGGACCTTACGCAACGTCCGGACGTGAGGCGGGGCTTCAGTTCTCGCGCGCTTTCGGAGTCCACGCCCCTCTTCTTCCCGCGCGGCGTCCTCAAGATGGCGTCCAACGGCGGGAAAACTCCACGGATGGCGGGAAGAAGGCTGAAGATGGCGCCGGATGGCGGGAATCTTCACAGATGGCGGGAAGAAGGCTGAAAATGGCGCCGGATGGCGGGAATCTTCACCGATGGCGGGAAAACTTCACGGATGGTAAGTTTTAAAAGTCTCTTTTTCAGGCACGCAGTACCCGGTGGTTGCGGGCACGAAATCCTGCCGACTACGCCAAAGTTGACGCGCCCCTGGGCCTGCTGTGTCGCGCAGCGTCTCGCGCACGGGGGCTTACCCGGAACCGGATCAGATGAGGGTTGTAGTCTCCGAGTGGCGGGGACCCGGTCCGTGCCCAGGGAGTCAGCTCAGTGTGTGGCAGTCTTGATAGATGTTATTTGAGTGTCGACTACGCCACCCGTTGATTTGCAGCTATGGAGCTGCCGCTGCAGGGCAGACCGCTGAGGCCGGTGTAGAATTGTGCAGCGTGATAGTATAACCCCCAACGGGAGGGGTATGGCCTCAGGGCAGCCGACGTGGAAGATGAGGGTAGCAGGAACCACTCAGAGACGGTGCGGTGTAATTCAGGGTCTTTACTGGTAACAACGATAGACCCTCCCGGAGTACTTGCTAGCGAACGGGGCCTGGTCAGTCCTTGAGCAGATGGGATCTCCCCTGGCCAGGCGGAGTTGTAGGCCTCCCAAACTGACTGTACTCTTCTGGCTACCTTGCTAGAAGCGGATATAAGTAGCCCACGTCCCTGAGTGTACCGTGTGGTGCTCACCCGTATGGCCGGTGACTCGGGGCCTTCTAATGGCTTCCGCTCCACGATGGCGGCGCTGGTCCCACGCGTGTGACCGTGCCTTCGGGTTTCTGGGCCTGAGGACCTGAAATCCCCTGCCGGTCGGCTTCTGCTGCTGGGTAAGAGTTAGTCCCCACAGCCTCGGACGCCGGGTCCGGTAAGAAATCTTCTCAGTCAGGGCGAGCTCTGCAGCTGCCAGCCCCTGACTTGTAGTAGTATTGCTCCCACTGAGCTTCTGCTGTTTCTTCCTGTGACTGTTTCTTGTCTCTACTCTCCTTGACTGACTAACCCTGCTTCAGCCCCGGGTTTATATAGGGGAAGGTCTTCCCCTCCCAAGACTGGGCAGGAGGTGTGGCATGCACAGGATCCCTGACCAAAGGACCTCCCACCTGCTCTCAGACATAACATTGCTTGTTACTGTGGAAACCAGACCCCTCGGGTGCCACACTATCACCAGGGGGCTGGGCTGACAACCTCTCTCATATTGGTGCTGTCATCACCAGGGGGTGGGGCTGATAACCTCTCATATCAATAATGTCATCACCAGGGGGTGGGGCTGACAACCTCACTTGTTCCTGTAGTTATAATTATGCCCTTTGTACTCCGCTCGGTGTTTGCGGTGCTGCTTTCTTCCGGTGCCCCCATTGCTGCTGCTGCTCGTCTTGGTTCTGCTGTGAACCGTGTCATCTGTATAATTGGCCGGTGAATCTGACGACCTTGGCTGGAGACCTGGGCGCGGTTCCTTGAATCCTTTGCATGTATGGGAGTTCCAGTAAGAGCGGGGGATGTTTTCGCCGCTCCGTCTTTATGCTGGTGCTAACGTTTTACTTTATAATGGGCGGTTTATGGACGTGGCAGAGGAAGAGCCAGATGGCTTATAAATCTGCAGTGTCTCTGGGTCACACGTCCCTGCTCATTAGCCGAGGCAGATGTGTGATCCTGCTCCTCGGGCCGCACTCGCCCTGGAGTACAGAAACAATAAAGGCCGATTTCTGGCGAAATCACTGACATATTTATTCATCAGCTCCGCAGCCGCTGCACCGGTCTGTGCATGGAGAGGGCCAGAGTGTGCCGCAATAGCGTCATTCTCCACACATGGCAGCCATCATCTTTACTCCTCAACATCCCCTCACCCGTCATCACGTGTCATCCTGCATCACCCCACCCATAATGTGTCACCTGTCACTCATCATCACCTGTCATCATGTGTCACCCATTATCATCTGTCTTCACGTCACCTGTCATCTCGTATCACCCATCATTACCGGTCATTGCCCATCTTCACATCACCCATCATCACGTCAATCATCATCACCTGTCATCACTTTACCTGTCATCGTGTGTCACCCATTGTCATGTCACCTGTCCTCATATGTCACTCATCATCACCTGTCATCATGTGTTACCCATCATCAACCATCTTGACGTCACCCATCATCACCTGTCATCACTTCACCTGTCATCGTGTGTCACCCATTGTCATGTCGCCTGTCATCATATGTCACTCATCATCACCTGTCATCATGTGTCACCCATCTTCACGTCACTCATCATCACTTCTCATCATTTCAGCTGTAATCACGTGTCACCCATCATCACCTGTCATCATGTGTCACCCATCATCAACCATCTTGACGTCACCCATCATCACCTGTCATCACCTCACCTGTCATCATGTGTCACCCATCTTCACGTCACCCATCATCACTTATCATTTCAGCTGTAATCATGTGTCACCCATCATCACCTGTCATCATGTGTCACCCATCATCGCATATCTTCACGGTACCCATCTTCACCCTTCATCACCCATTATCATGTGTCACCCGTTTACCACACTCATGATTAGCGGCGGTACCGTGCCGCTATTTGTGGTTTTGCGTTGAGCTTTTTGGTCTTCTGGTTGTCACCTCGGTAGTTGAGGCGATCTAGAGAGATGTGTCCGGTAATTGCCAGTAATGTTACTATTCACCCAGATATTAATTTGATAGAAATTGAGGACTTGAGCCTGGAGCCATCAGAGACGGCTGAGTGTCGTAGACCTCTGGACCATTGGGATGATGTTAGGGTGCCCCCCCACTCCTGGTCCATCCAGTGTCCTTTCCTGCTGCTTCCTGACATTTCTGTGTCCTCAGGATTCCAGATTATTGGCCTCTTCATACATTCCAGAGCGTCGGGTCTTGTGCCAGACTAATGGAATTTCTTGTGAAGTGGTCTCCTTGGGGCTTTGCTGGTGGTCCGCTCCTTGGTCAGCTCGTGTCCTTTCCTCCATTGGGTCGTGAATGAGTTACCGTCCACAGAGGCGGCAGCTACTTAGCAGCGCTTTTAGCGTCTTCTATTGATTTTTTTTTGAGAAGCATAAAAAAGAAGGAAATAAAAGTAGTGAAATAATAAGCCCTGAAGACAGCTCGGCTCCGCGCGCCGTAAAACCGCCTTCGTAAAATTTTAATTACACAGAGAGGAATAAAAACCATTTAGAACAGAAAATATTCTGCGGAGACCCCGGGCGGCTGGAGAAGAGACCGAGCGTCGTAAGACCCAGCGCTTCCCGCAGATAATCCCACTACACATCAGGGGAGTTATCCATCTAGGACAGGGACCCCCGACCCCTGTAATTCACTATCATACATGTGCTCCGGGATACGATGAAGGTTCACGTGGGTGAAGTCTGCCATGTCTCACACACAACGTACCACCAAGTCACGTACCACCATATTGGAGGGTCTGTATGATCGCGTGGACTATACCCTGCCGCGTCCATGTCTTCACCGTCTCTTGTGGCCCATTATCTACCATTCCCTCCATTATAGGTAGAAAACACTGACCTGGACTCTGTCAGGAAGAAGGATTGACCCAATTCAGACTTTAATCTTATATCACCTCTGTACCCAGACAGTGCAGCTAAAAAACACTAGATCCTATGTACAAGCCGCCAAAACAGCTAAAGTGTAGAAAAAAACACAATGTGATGATCTGGAAATCTCTTGTCTCCATATTTTATCCCACAGAACAGAGAACAGATCGGACGTTGGACATTTTTCCATTTCATTTGATAAATTACCACATTTAGAAATTCATGGCAGCGACACATCACAGAACAGCTGTGTCCGTGCAGTGTCCCCCATTGTGCCCGGTCCATATCCACCAATGTCCCCAGGCTGTGTCCCCCATTGTGCCCGGTCCATATCCACCAATGTCCCCAGGCTGTGTCCCCCATTGTGCCCGGTCCATATCCACCAATGTCCCCAGGCTGTGTCCCCCATTGTGGCCGGTCCATATCCACCAATGTCCCCAGGCTGTGTCCCCCATTGTACCCAGTCCATATCCACCATTGTACCCAGGCTGTGTCCTCCATTGTACCCAGTCCATATCCACCATTGTCCCCAGGCTGTGTCCTCCATTGTACCCAGTCCATATCCACCGTTGTCCCCAGGCTGTGTCCTCCATTGTACCCACTCCATATCCACCATTGTTCCCGGGCCGTGTCCCCCATTGTGCCCGGTCGATATCCACCAATGTCCCCGGGCCGTGTCCCCCATTGTGCCCTGTCCATATCCACCATTGTCCCCGGGCCGTGTCCCCCTTTGTACCCAGTCCATATCCACCAATGTCCCCGGGCCAGTCCCCCCATTGTATCCAGTCCATATCCACCAATGTCCCCAGGCTGTGTCCCCCATTGTACCCAGTCCATATCCACCATTGTCCCCAGGCCGTGTCCCCCTTTGTACTCAGTCTATATCCACCAATGTCCCCAGGCTGTGTCCCCCATTGTACCCAGTCTATATCCACCAATGTCCCTGGGCCGTGCCCCCATTTTACCCAGTCCATATCCACCATTGTCCCTGGGCCGTGTCCTCCATTTTACCCAGTCCATATCCACCATTGTCCCTGGGCCGTGTCCTCCATTTTACCCAGTCCATATCCACCATTGTCCCTGGGCCGTGTCCTCCATTTTACCAAGTCCATATCCACCATTGTCCCCGGGCCTTGTCCCCCATTGTACCCAGTCCATATCCACCATTGTCCCCGGGCTGTGTCTCCCATTGTACCCAGTCCATATCCACCATTGTCCCCGGGCCGTGTCCTCCATTGTACCCAGTCCATATCCACCATTGTCCCCGGGCCTTGTCCCCCATTGTACCCAGTCCATATCCACCATTGTCCCCGGGCTGTGTCTCCCATTGTACCCAGTCTATATCCACCAATGTCCCCAGGCTGTGTCCCCCATTGTACCCAGTCTATATCCACCAATGTCCCTGGGCCGTGCCCCCATTTTACCCAGTCCATATCCACCATTGTCCCTGGGCCGTGTCCTCCATTTTACCCAGTCCATATCCACCATTGTCCCTGGGCCGTGTCCTCCATTTTACCCAGTCCATATCCACCATTGTCCCCAGGCTGTGTCCTCCATATTAACCAGTCCATATCTACCATTGTCCCCGGGCCGTGTCCTCCATTGTACCCAGTCCATATCCACCATTGTTCCCGGGCCGTGTCCTCCATTGTACCCAGTCCATATCCACCATTGTCCCCGGGCCTTGTCCCCCATTGTTCCCAGTCCATATCCACCATTGTCCCCGGGCTGTGCCCACCATTGTTGAAAAGCTCTTCTTACCACAATCTGTAAACATCGCAAGAAGTGAAGGGACAATTACTGGAGTTTTGGGAGAGGAACATTGTCCTCTTCTTCTAATGTGTCGGGTTCTCGCTGCTAGACAGTTTGGGGTCTTTGCTGGATTTTTTGTTTCATAGAGTGCCAAATGCTTTGTATTGGTAAAAGGTCCAGACTGCAGACGGTCGGTTCATCACCAAACTCTTCTTTGAAGCCTTGCTGCTGTGATGGATGCAGTATGGTGTTTACCATTGTCCTGCTGAAATATACGAGATCTTCCCTGAAATAGATGTTGTCTGGATGGAGCAGATGTTGTTCTATCCCCTCTATATAATGCTTAGCATTGATGTCACCTCTCATGTGTGCCTTGCCCCTGCCATAGGTACTAATGCCTCCCATACATCAGGGATGTCAACTGTGTGCTAATAACAAGCTAGATGGTCCCTCTCCTTGATAACAAACTGGGTGGTTTCTCTCCTCAATAACAAGCTGGATGGTCCCTCTCCTCCATAACACGATGGATGGTTCCTCTCCTCCGTAACAAGCTGGATGGTCCCTCTCCTCCGTAACAAGCTGGATGGTCCCTCTCCTCAATAACAAGCTGGATGGTCCCTCTCCTCGATAACAAGCTGGATGGTCCCTCTCCTCGATAACAAGCTGGATAGTCTCTCTCCTCGGTAACAAGCTGTATGGTCCCTCTCCACCATATCAAATTGGATGTTCCCTCTCCTCAGTAACAAGCTGAATGGTCCCTCTCCTTGATAACAAGCTGGATGGTCCCTCTCCTCGATAACAAACTAGATGATCTCTCTCCTCGATAACAAGCTGGATGGTCTCTCTCCTCGATAACAAGCTGGATGATCTCTCTCCTCAATAACAAGCTGGATGGTCCCTCTCCTCAATAATAAGCTGAATGGTCCCTCTCCTCCATAACAAGCTGGATGGTCCCTTTCCCCAATAACTAGCTGGATGGTCTCTCTCCTCAATAATAACCTGGATGGTTCCTCTCCTCCATAACAAGCTAAATGGTCCCTCTCCTCAATAATAAGCTGGATGGCCCCTCTCCTCCATAACAAGTTGGATGGTCAATCTCCCCAATAACAATCTGGATGGTCCCTCTCCTCAATAACAAATTGAATGGTCCCTCTCCTCTATAAAACGCTGGATGGTCCCTTTTCTCAATAAGAAGCTAGACGGTCCCTCTCTTACATTACAAGTTGGATGGTCCCTCTCCTCCTGAGGCCACAGGACAACACGTCTGGGGTTTCCATAAGAATTTCACATTCTGATTCTTCCAGCCACACAACAGTTTTCCATTTTGCCTCCGTCCATTATAAATGATCTGTGGCCCAGAGAAGACGGCAGCGTTTCTAGATAATTTTGATATATGGCTTCTGAGGACCATTAGATCACGAGTCTCCAATACTGACTGTCCGCCTCGTCCCTTGTGCACATGGATTTCTCCAGAATCTCTGAATCTTTTGGGAATATTATGTTCTGTAGATGGGGATATTCATTCTTCTGAAATTGTTCCATAATTTCTAGATGCAGTTGTTCCTAGATTGGTGACCTCTGACCACCTTTGCTTTGGAGAGACTCTGCCTTTCTCCTACGCTTAGTTGACAGTTGACCCTCTGAATGATTTTCATTACTACATCTTACTGTACTTTTCCTTTTGTTATTTCTGTTTCAACTTTTTAAAGATTTGTCGCTGCCATCAATTTCTAAATGAGTTACTATTTTCAAATGAAATGAAAAATATTCAACTTCTGATCTGTCCCGTGTCCTGTGCGATAACACAAGGAGATGAAAGATTTCCAAATCTTTTATTGTTTTTTTTTTTTTTTTTACATTTTACACAGCAGCCCGGTGGTTGCACATTAAGACATTATACCCACTGACTTAGGTTTTCTCCACTGCCAGCACTTTTTCTTACACCTGAACAATCTATAGAAATCAAAAAACTTACCAGCACCTCCGAACAGGATAAAGCAAGTGTGAACAGGTGCGAGCGTCTGTGACTGCAAAATGTACAAACAAAAGATCACAGCCGCCTCTGCAAGCGCCAAGATGTCTGCAAAGATTGAATATGTGACATTTTATCTGTATTACTGCTATATAGAATAGAACTATAAAAAATGAAGGGTGTATGGAGGTAGAATGGCTGCAAAATACTGATAAACATCCACTCACACTCCTGTCACCCACTCACACTCTTGTCGCATAGTCACACTCCTGTCGCCCACTCACACTCTTGTCGCATAGTCACACTCCTGTTGCCCACACAACTCCTATCGTTCACTCACACTCCTGTCGCCCACTCACACTCTTGTCACACACTCA
Source organism: Phyllobates terribilis (assembly GCF_046119375.1). Taxonomy (NCBI): domain Eukaryota; kingdom Metazoa; phylum Chordata; class Amphibia; order Anura; family Dendrobatidae; genus Phyllobates; species Phyllobates terribilis. The sequence continues at coordinate 322,867,100 of NW_027362772.1, read as the reverse complement.
CACTCCTGTCACCCACTCTCCCGTCGCACACTCTCACACTCTTTTCACATACTCACACTCCTTTCGCCCACACAACTCCTATCGCCCACTCACACTCCTTTTGCCCACTCACACTCCTGTCACCCACTCACACTCTTGTCGCCCACTCACACTCTTGTCGCCCACTCACACTCCTGTCACCCACTAAACTCCTGTCACCCACTCTCCTGTCGCACACTCTCACACTCCGATCGCCCACTCACACTCTAGTCGCATACTCACACTCCTGTCGTACTCACACTCCTGTCGCCCACACAACTCCTTTCGCACACTCACACTCCTGTCGCCCACTCACACTCCTGTCACGCACTCACACTCCTGTCGCCCACACAATTCTTGTCACACACTCAACTCTGTCACCCACTCACACTACTGTTGCCCACTCACTCACACCCCTGTCACCCACTCACATGTTTGTCACCCACTCACACTCCTGTCACCCACTCACACTCCTGTCTCCCACTCTCACACTCCTGTCACCCACTCACACACCTGTCACCCACTCACACTCCTGTCACCCACTCACACTCCTGTCGCCCACACAATTCTTGTCACACACTCAACTCTGTCACCCACTCACACTCCTGTTGCCCACTCACACCCCTGTCACCCACTCACATGTTTGTCACCCACTCACACTCCTGTCGTCCTTTCACACTCCTGTCTCCCACTCTCACATGTTTGTCACCCACTCACACTCCTGTCACCCACTCACACTCCTGTCACCCACTCACACTCCTGTCTCCCACTCTCACACTCCTGTCACCCACTCACACTCCTGTCACCCACTCACACTCCTGTTGCCCACTCACACTCCTATCGCCCACTCACACTCCTGTCACCCACTCACACTCCTGTCGCCCACACAATTCTTGTCACACACTCAACTCTGTCACCCACTCACACTACTGTTGCCCACTCACTCACACCCCTGTCACCCACTCACATGTTTGTCACCCACTCACACTGCTGTCACCCACTCACACTCCTGTCTCCCACTCTCACACTCCTGTCACCCACTCACACACCTGTCACCCACTCACATGTTTGTCACCCACTCACACTCCTGTCGTCCTTTCACACTCCTGTCTCCCACTCTCACATGTTTGTCACCCACTCACACTCCTGTCACCCACTCACACTCCTGTCACCCACTCACACTCCTGTCTCCCACTCTCACACTCCTGTCACCCACTCACACACCTGTCACCCACTCACACTCCTGTCGCCCACACAACTCCTTTCGCCCACTCACACTCCTGTCGCCCACTCACACTCCTGTCACCCACTCACACTCCTGTCGCCCACACAATTCTTGTCACACACTCAACTCTGTCACCCACTCACACTACTGTTGCCCACTCACTCACACCCCTGTCACCCACTCACATATTTGTCACCCACTCACACTCCTGTCTCCCACTCTCACACTCCTGTCTCCCACTCTCACACTCCTGTCACCCACTCACACTCCTGTCACCCACTCACACTCCTGTCGCCCACACAATTCTTGTCACACACTCAACTCTGTCACCCACTCACACTACTGTTGCCCACTCACACCCCTGTCACCCACTCACATGTTTGTCACCCACTCACACTCCTGTCGTCCTTTCACACTCCTGTCTCCCACTCTCACATGTTTGTCACCCACTCACACTCCTGTCACCCACTCACACTCCTGTCTCCTACTCTCACACTCCTGTCACCCACTCACACACCTGTCACCCACTCACACTCCTGTCACCCACTCACACTCCTGTTGCCCACTCACACTCCTATCGCCCACTCCCACACTCCTGTCACCCACTCACACGCCTGTTGCTCACTTACACTCATACTCTTGTCGGCCACTCACACTCCTGTCGTCCTTTCACACTCCTGTCTCCCACTCTCACATGTTTGTCACCCACTCACACTCCTGTCACCCACTCACACTCCTGTCACCCACTCACACTCCTGTCTCCCACTCTCACACTCCTGTCACCCACTCACACGCCTGTTGCTCACTTACACTCACACTCTTGTCGGCCACTCACACTCCTGTCGTCCTTTCACACTCCTGTCTCCCACTCTCACATGTTTGTCACCCACTCACACTCCTGTCTCCCACTCTCACACTCCTGTCACCCACTCACACGCCTGTTGCTCACTTACACTCACACTCTTGTCGGCCACTCACACTCCTGTCGTCCTTTCACACTCCTGTCTCCCACTCTCACATGTTTGTCACCCACTCACACTCCTGTCACCCACTCACACTCCTGTCACCCACTCACACTCCTGTCTCCCACTCTCACATGTTTGTCACCCACTCACACTCCTGTCACCCACTCACACTCCTGTCACCCACTCACACTCCTGTCTCCCACTCTCACACACCTGTCACCCACTCACACACCTGTCACCCACTCACACTCCTGTTGCCCACTCACACTCCTATCGCCCACTCCCACACTCCTGTCACCCACTCACACGCCTGTTGCTCACTTACACTCACACTCTTGTCGGCCACTCACACTCCTGTCGTCCTTTCACACTCCTGTTGCCCACTAACGGTTGAAGGATAGGGTTTACAAAGAGAGACGCCATACCTGCACCAAACTTTTCCCTGTTCAGACTAGGAAAGTCCCTCACCACACAACTAAAAACACCTCCTCGGACCTGGCTCCCTAAACGGCTGTCCAGAGGTTTCTCGTACCTCCTAAGTTACCAGAGGTGAGGCCACAGCACAAATACTACAAAGGGAAAGGAGAGCGTGCAGGGAGACACGAGGACCCAGGGTAAGAAACTAAATACGTTCACATAGGATAGATGGGGAAAAATACAGAGAACCAAAAAGTAAACGGACTAAGTGAAAAAAAAACCATACCCCCAAATATAGAAGAAAGGGAAGGGTGTTGGGGAGGAAGACTCACAAACAGACTGCAGGAGAAGCAACTGGGGTTAATCAAGTAAGATAATCCCTAACTGAGGAGTTGGAACTCCTAACACCATCTACATAGAAGTATAGCCAGCAAGGAAAGTCAGTGAGCGGTGATCATATAAAACCCATCCCAAGATGTGATAGAACAGAACCAAAAGAGAAAATGGAAAACACCTGAAGTGAAGCAAAGCAAGAAAAAAAAGCAAGGACAAAAGAACCATCAGCATTTGGACACAGACAAATCGGGCTGTGACTTATTATGTCGCATAACCTGCTCTGGGTTAACAAGTATCTATGAAGCTCTGACCTCATGTCGCCCTCCAGTAGTTCCAGCAGTTCTGACTTAATATGTCTCATACCCTGCACAGGGGTAACATTTACAGTGCCATATAAAAGTTTGGGCTACCCCTAGTCAAAATTACCATTATTGTGAACAGTTAAGCAAGTTGAAAATGAAATGATCTCTAAAAGGCTTAAAGTTAAAGATGACACATTTCATTTGTATTTAAGGCACAATATATATATATAGTCATCTTTTACATTTTAAAAATTACAAAAAGGAAAATGGGCCAATGCAAAAGTTTGGGCACCCTGCATGGTTAGTACCTAGTAGCGCCCCCTTTTGCAAGTATCAAAGCTTGTAAATGCTTGTTGTAGCCAGAGTTTTTCAATTCTTGTTTGAGGAATTTTCACCCATTCTTCCTTAGAAAACTCTTCCAGTTCTGTGAGATTCCTGGGGCGTCTTGCATGCACTGTTATTTTGAGGTCTAGCCACAGATTTTCAATGATGTTGAGATCAGGAGACTGTGAGGGCCATTGTAAAACCTTCAGCTTGTGCCTTTTGAGGTCATCTATTGTTGATGCGTGTATGGTCATTATCTATTTGTAGAATCTTCCTCTTTTCAACTTCAGCTTTTTTACAGATGGTGTTATGTTTGCATCAAAAATTTGTGGAAATTTTATTCAATTCATTCTTCCCTCTACCCGTGAAATGTTCCCATGCCATTGGCTGCAACACAACCCTAAAGCATGATTGATCCTCCCCCATGCTTAATGGTTGGTGAGATGCTCTTTTCCTGAAATTCTGTGCTTTTTTTCTCCACGCATACCTTAAATCATTGTCACCAAAGAGTTCTATTTTAACCTTATCGGTCCACAAGACTTGTTCCAAAATGCATCAGACTTGTTTAGATGTTCTTTTGAATACTTCCGACGCTGAATGTTATGGTGAGGACACAGGATGGGTTTTCTTCTGATGACTCTTCCATGAAGGCCATAGTTGTGCAGGTGTCTCTGAACAGTAGAACAATGTACCACAACTCCAGAGTCTGCCAAATCTTTCTGAAGGTCTTTTGCAGTCAAGCAGGGGCTCTGAGTTGCCTCTAGCAATACTACGAGCAGCTCTCACTGAAATTTTGCTTGGTCTTCCTGTCACGCCAGGTGTGGGGAAGACTTAGTGGAACACAGAAAGAAAAGGGAAAGGGAGCCCAGACACTAGGGAAAGGGGGAAAGTGGAGACCTCCTAGTCTGGTCTAGTGTCACCCTGTCTCAACTATCGTCACTATATTGCCTCCTCAGCAATCGCCGCACGCGTGTCTCGCCCTACTCTCCCTGGTGTACGGCTTAGGCTAGGGATGGAAGGAGATGAGCACTAGTCAACCTCCACTAAACTCTATAGACAACAAGGGTGGACAAAACAGGGGAAATGGATTAGCTTTATATAAACTCCAAATAAGCACACGGCCTCAAGCTCCAGAGAGGACGAAGTACTGCTCCTGCTAAGCTTCACAAGTAGAAATGGATATAGCCGGCAGCTCCCTCTCAGACCCACCAGGTATATATACACCCAGGCCAGAGAGCTAATTAGCCAGAGGGAGGTAGCTGTTCGGTCCTAAAGACAGCCTCTTATCTAAGAAGCTTTCTGCAATGCCAAATGTAGAGATCTCCTGCAACCCACTGCAGGGCGACTGTCCGTCACCTCTGACACTTTCGTGACACTTCCAGACTTTATCTTGACCTCCACTGTTCCTGGTAACTGCCATTTCTTAATTACATTTGGAACTGAGGGAAGGGCAACTTGAAAACGCTTTGCTCTCTTCTTCTAGCTTCTCCTGTGGCCTCCACCATTGTCAGAGCTCGGCGGCTGCTTAGAAGACCCCATGGCTGCTGGTTTTGGCTCAAGGTTAGAGGAGGTTTTTATACATCTGGGAACTTTGCATCACCGGCCTTTCCTAACGATGACCGTGAACGATCCAGAACCCTACCAGGCTAATTAAGGTCTGAAATCTTGGTCAAAGTTATCTGAGCTCACAAATCTCCAAGGGTGCCCAAACTTTTGCATTGGCCGATTTTCCTTTTTGTAATTTTTAAAATGTAAAAAAAGAATATATATATATATATATATATATATATATATATATATATATATATATATATATATATAATTTGTTTTGCCTAAAACACAAAGGAAATGAGTCATCAGTAACTTTAGGACTTTTAGATCATTTCATCTTCAACTTGCTTAACTATTCACAATAACAGTCATTTTGACTAGGGGTGCCCAAACTTTTACATGTCACTGTATCTATAAAGTTTCAACCTTATGTCACCCCCAGTAGTTTTGGCAATTCTGGTTTATGCACCATCCATTATTTGTGCAGATTGCGGCCCCTCAGAATTGGCTGAAGCGATAATAGGGCCACATGTAAACCTATCTAATAGAAAAAAAACAACCTTCTTGTTCAATTCGACCCCTTTGCAGCTTTGAGTTTTTGGTGCAGTTAGTCTGATTGATCACCGTGCGTTATTGATAAATGAGACCTATAGTGGACAGTACACACCCTGCAGCCTTCCCCTTCAGCGTCCCTATGGGCAGCCACCTCTCTTTGTGCCTTTTCTGGTGGCTACTACCCTGGTCGGTGGCTCACAGCTCATTCTGGGGACACAACTTCCCGATGACAGCTCTGAGCTGCGGCCATCTGCCTGCTGTGGGCCCCATGGTCTTGTTGAGTTTCTGATTAGGGCGGACATGGGCTCTACACAGAAGAGACTCTCCCGGCTTGTGGTGGTCCGGAGGACCCCAGCAGCCAGGCCCCTGTCACACCGCTAAGAGGACACATTATATTCACTCAGCTCAATGCCAGTCTGCAGCTAAGACTTTGTGAAAGCTACAGGTGGATATCCTGCCCCGTCTGAGCCATCCCGATCATAAGATCCCACTGCGAGGCTCCCATACTGTGCTCAATTCATAAATGATGCCGCCGTTTCAGGTCAGACGAGAACAAATACGGAAAATAAGATGGGACAAAGACCGAGACATAGACCAAGCAGCTGATAGCCAATGCTACATAGCCATCACCAGGCCAATATGGTGACCGCGCGCCCCCAGAAGAGGCTGCGGCAGCTTTGCGTTGGGATGCGGCCACCATCTTGGGCATTAGGTCTCTCCTCTCATTTTCTCTGGGTATTTATTCCTAATGGCTTCTCAGCTGGACGTTACTTTTCTTGTATTTCTACCTGTGTATCGGGGGCCGGCTCATCTCATTTTTACTATCAGTTTTGTACTTAATTTCTCTCCTGTTTCCCCCTAATTGTGGGCGCTGCCCATATTGTAGGTGTTAATAAGCTGCAGATCCAACATGGCGCTCTCCTTCTCAGAGGGTTAAGACCCTTTTACACCGCCCGATAATTGCCAAATGAGCATGAATACTTGTTCCCGAACTTAGGCTTCTGCAAATAAGTTGCGATTCACCCGAGATTCAGTCCTTCATCAGGTAATCGGATCATTGCTGCCAGAATAACTATGATATTTATTGGTCAGAATCTAAGATAAAAGCAAAATGAGCAAATTCCCTGCACTAATAAATAGTAATAGTCCAAGTAATAACACAAGGGGACTTCAGTGACATGATTTTGATCAAAAAAACGTAAATGCCCTCTCACCACGACAAGGTGAACCCGATCGGGATGGTCCTATCTCTAGTATTACCGTATTTTTCAGGCTATGAGACGCACCGGACCATAAGATGCACCCCAAATTTTGGGGGTGGAAAATGTGAAAAAACATTTTTTTATAAGATGGGGGTCCGTCTTATAGTCCAAATAGGTCTCTTACCTGGGGGGTGGTGGAGCAGGGGTCACAGGAGGCAGGGTCCCTCAGGAAGCCGGCAGAAGTGTAGCATTGCAGACAGCCCTGGGTGGGAGAAGGCGGTGCCCCATCAGCAGGGGGTTGCAGGTCGTGGTGGAACAGCATAGGAGGAAACAGGGTCCCTTCTTCAGGAACCCGGTGGTGGCAGGAGCGGTGAGATGCTGTGGCCCGAGTGGCGGCTGTGAAGCAGAGAGCAGTGCACTGCTTTTCCGGCGGCCATCTTCCAAAAGCCGTGGTCTACAGGAAAATTGCTGCCTGAGCCGGCGCATGTGCAGTATGGGATCTTGGTAGTCATTTCCCTGCGGCCCACTGCTTCAGGAAGATGGCCGCCGGAGGCAGCGCATGCGCAGTTGAGATGTCGGCTGGGTCGAGATCCCAGCCTGCGCATGCGGCCGCCGGGAAAGCTTGGCCTGACTGCCGATACTGGGCCCACAGCATCGCGCCGCTTCCGCAGCCGGGTCACATGATGCCCAGTGAGCGGTCAGCGATAGCGCCGCTCGCAGGCAAGAATGGTAACACAAGGTAATTATAAAAACACTTCTTTCCACTCTATTATTATGTATAGTAGTGGACAACCTCTTTAAACCTTCCACTACTCTTACCATAGAATATTATATATGGGTTATACACATAGACATTAAATATATAAAACACATAACACAGTTCACATTACACATATGCATACGGCGGTCGTCTTCAGGGTAGGGACGGGGTAAGACAGTCCACATCCTGACAAAAGGACTATGGGCTCCTCTGCTATCGAGGCCTCATTATCTAAGTGCTGATATGAAGGGGTATGTCATATGGTCCTATAGCCTTCAGTTTCTTGTCTGCGCCATGACCCGGGTTTTGTAACAGAGCAGCTTCAGTATAAAGTGTGAACATGTTGAATGATTAGCAGGTTCAGAGCCTGAGCTGAGACTGGAAGGAGCAGTGCCGGAGCAGTGATTACAGCTCTGGAGATGGTACACCAGTGAAGGCTGCAGAATCTACATTAGGGTAGAACAGACAGTATCGCACACACACTGGATGCCACAGGTCTTTGAAGCTGACAAAATCATTAAGAAAATCTGCGAGCCTTCCCAATGTTTTAAGGAGCGGAAAGTCTCAGCTTAAAAATATCTCCAGTCCGGAATCACTCGGCTGCACTTCTGATGGCTCAGAGCCAAGGATCAAACCACAGATGACTGTCAGAGCTCATATCTTCACCTGTCCTCAGAGAACAGAGCACATATCTTCACCTCTCCTCAGAGAACAGAGCACATATCTTCACCTCTCCTCAGAGAACAGAGCACATATCTTCACCTGTCCTCAGACAACAGAGCACATATCTTCACCTGTCCTCAGAGAACAGAGCACATATCTTCACCTGTCCTCAGAGAACAGAGCACATATCTTCACCTGTCCTCAGACAACAGAGCACATATCTTCACCTGTCCTCAGACAACAGAGCACATATCTTCACCTGTCCTCAGAGAAGAGAACACATATCTTCACCTGTCCTCAGACAACAGAGCACATATCTTCACCTGTCCTCAGAGAAGAGAACACATATCTACACCTGTCCTCAGAGAACAGAGCACATATCTTCACCTGTCGTCAGAGAACAGAGCTCATATCTTCACCTGTCCTCAGAGAACAAAGCACATATCTTCAACTTGTTGTCAGAGAACAGGGCACATAACTTCTCCCTTCCTCAGAGAACAGGGCACATATCTTCACCTGTCCTCAAAGAACAGAGCTCATATCTTCACTGTCCAGAGAAAACAGGGCACATATCTTCACTGTCCTCAGAGAACAGAGCACATATCTTCACCTGTCCTCAGACAACAGAGCACATATCTTCACCTCTCCTCAGAGAACAGAGCACATATCTTCACCTCTCCTCAGAGAACAGAGCACATATCTTCACCTGTCCTCAGACAACAGAGCACATATCTTCACCTGTCCTCAGACAACAGAGCACATATCTTCACCTGTCCTCAGAGAAGAGAACACATATCTTCACCTGTCCTCAGACAACAGAGCACATATCTTCACCTGTCCTCAGAGAAGAGAACACATATCTACACCTGTCCTCAGAGAACAGAGCATATATCTTCACCTGTCGTCAGAGAACAGAGCTCATATCTTCACCTGTCCTCAGAGAACAAAGCACATATCTTCAACTTGTTGTCAGAGAACAGGGCACATAACTTCTCCCTTCCTCAGAGAACAGGGCACATATCTTCACCTGTCCTCAAAGAACAGAGCTCATATCTTCACTGTCCAGAGAAAACAGGGCACATATCTTCACTGTCCTCAGAGAACAGAGCACATATCTTCACCTGTCCTCAGACAACAGAGCACATATCTTCACCTCTCCTCAGAGAACAGAGCACATATCTTCACCTCTCCTCAGAGAACAGAGCACATATCTTCACCTGTCCTCAGACAACAGAGCACATATCTTCACCTGTCCTCAGACAACAGAGCACATATCTTCACCTGTCCTCAGAGAAGAGAACACATATCTTCACCTGTCCTCAGACAACAGAGCACATATCTTCACCTGTCCTCAGAGAAGAGAACACATATCTACACCTGTCCTCAGAGAACAGAGCACATATCTTCACCTGTCGTCAGAGAACAGAGCTCATATCTTCACCTGTCCTCAGAGAACAAAGCACATATCTTCAACTTGTTGTCAGAGAACAGGGCACATAACTTCTCCCTTCCTCAGAGAACAGGGCACATATCTTCACCTGTCCTCAAAGAACAGAGCTCATATCTTCACTGTCCAGAGAAAACAGGGCACATATCTTCACTGTCCTCAGAGAACAGAGCACATATCTTCACCTGTCCTCAGAGAACAGGGCACATATCTTCTCCCTTCCTCAGAGAACAGAGCTCATATCTTCACCTGTCTTCAGAGAGCAGAGCTCATATCTTCTCCCTTCCTCAGAGAACAGGGCACATATCTACACCTGTCCTGAGAAAACAGGGCACATATCTTCACTGTCCTCAGAGAACAGGGCACATATCTTCTCCCTTCCTCAGAGAACAGAGCACAAATCTTCAACTTGTCCTCAGAGAACAGAGCTCATATCTTCATCTATCCTCAGAGAACAGAGCTCATATCTTCACCTGTCCTCTGAGAACAGAGCACATATATTGTCCCTTCCTCAGAGAACAGAGCACATATCTTCACCAGTCCTCAGAGAACAGAGCACATATCTTCACTAGTCCTCAGAGAACAAAGCACATATCTTCAACTTGTCGTCAGAGAACAGGGCACATAACTTCTCCCTTCCTCAGAGAACAGGGCACATATCTTCACCTGTCCTCAAAGAACAGAGCTCATATCTTCACTGTCCTGAGAAAACAGGGCACATATCTTCACTGTCCTCAGAGAACAGGGCACATATCTTCTCCCTTCCTCAGAGAACACAGCACAAATCTTCAACTTGTCCTCAGAGAACAGAGCTCATATCTTCATCTATCCTCAGAGAACAGATCACATATCTTCACCACTCCTCAGAGAACAGAGCTCATATCTTCACCTGTCCTCAGAGAAGAGAGCACATATATTGTCCCTTCCTCAGAGAACAGAGCACATATCTTCACCTGTCCTCAGAGAACAGGACACATATCTTCACTGTCCTCAGAGAACAGGGCACATATCTTCACTGTCATCAGAGAACAGAGCACGTATCTTCACCTGTCCTCAGAGAACAGAGCTCATATCTTCACCTGTCCCTAGAGAACAGAGCATATATCTTCACCTGTCCTCAGAGAACAGAGCATATATCTTCACCTGGCCTCAGAGAACAGAACTCATATCTTCACCTGTCCTCAGAGAACAGAGCACTTATCTTCACCTGTCCTCAGAGAACAGAGCACATATCTTCACCTGTCCTCAGAGAAAAGAGCACATATCTTCACCTGTCCTCAGAGAAAAGAGCACATATTTCAACTTGTCCTCAGAGAACAGAGCACATATCTTCAACTTGTCCTTAGAGAACAGAGCACATATCTTCACCACTCCTCAGAGAGCAGAGCACATATCTCCACCTGTCCTCAGAGAACAAAGCACATATCTTCACCTGTCCTCACAGAGCAGGGCACATATCTTCACGTGTCCTCAGAGAACACAGCACATATTTCAACTTGTCCTCAGAGAACAGAGCACATATCTTCAACTTGTCCTTAGAGAACAGAGGACATATCTTCACCACTCCTCAGAGAACAGAGCTCATATCTTCACCTGTCCTCAGACAACAGAGCAGATATCTTCACCTGTCCTCAGAGAACAGAGCTCATATCTTCACTTGTCCTCATAGAACAGAGCACATGTCTTCACCTGTCCTCAGAGAACAGAGCACATATCTTCACCTGTCCTCAGAGAACAAAGCACATATCTTCAGCTTGTCCTCAGAGAACAGAGCACATATCTTCACCTGTACTCAGAGAACAGAGCACATATCTTCACCTGTCCTCAGAGAACAGCACATATCTTCACCTGTCCTCAGAGAACAGAGCACATATCTTCACCTGTCCTCAGAGAACAGAGCTCATATCTTCACCTGTCCTCAGAGAACAGAGCACATATCTTCACCTGTCCTCAGAGAACAGAGCACATATCTTCACCTGTCCTCAGAGAACAAAGCACATATCTTCAACTTGTCCTCAGAGAACAGAGCACATATCTTCTCCCTTCCTCAGAGAACAGAGCACATATCTTCTCCCTTCCTCAGAGAACAGAGCACATATCTTCACCTGTCCTCAGAGAACAGAGCACATATCTTCACCTGTCCTCAGAGAACAGAGCACATATCTTCACCTGTCCTCAGAGAACAGAGCACATATCTTCACCTGTCCTCAGAGAACAGAGCACATATCTTCACCTGTCCTCAGAGAACAAAGCACATATCTTCAACTTGTCCTCAGAGAACAGAGCACATATCTTCTCCCTTCCTCAGAGAACAGAGCACATATCTTCACCTGTCCTCAGAGAACAGAGCACATATCTTCACCTGTCCTCAGAGAACAGAGCACATATCTTCACCTGTCCTCAGAGAACAGAGCACATATCGTCACCTGTCCTCAGAGAACAGAGCACATATCTTCACCTGTCCTCAGAGAACAGAGCACAAATCTTCAACTTGTCCTCAGAGAACAGAGCACATATCTTCTCCCTTCCTCAGAGAATAGAGCACATATCTTCAACTTGTCCCCAGAGAACAGAACACATATCTTCTCCCTTCCTCAGAGAACAGAGCACATATCTTCAACTTGTCCCCAGAGAACAGGGCACATATCTTCTCCCTTCCTAAGAGAGCAGAGCACACATCTTCTCCCTTCCTCAGAGAACAGAGCACATATCTTCACCTGTCCTCAGAGAACAGAGCTCATATCTTCAACTTGTCCTTAGAGAACAGAGCACATATCTTCACCACTCCTCAGAGAGCAGAGCACATATCTTCACCTGTCCTCAGAGAACAGAGCACATATCTTCACCTGTCCTCAGAGAGCAGGGCACATATCTTCACGTGTCCTCAGAGAACACAGCACATATTTCAACTTGTCCTCAGAGAACAGAGCACATATCTTCAACTTGTCCTTAGAGAACAGAGGACATATCTTCACCACTCCTCAGAGAACAGAGCTCATATCTTCACCTGTCCTCAGAGAACAGAGCTCATATCTTCACTTGTCCTCAGAGAACAGAGCACATGTCTTCACCTGTCCTCAGAGAACAGAGCACATGTCTTCACCTGTCCTCAGAGAACAAAGCACATATCTTCAGCTTGTCCTCAGAGAACAGAGCACATATCTTCACCTGTCCTCAGAGAACAGAGCACATATCTTCACCTGTCCTCAGAGAACAGCACATATCTTCACCTGTCCTCAGAGAACAGAGCACATATCTTCACCTGTCCTCAGAGAACAGAGCTCATATCTTCACCTGTTCTCAGAGAACAGAGCACATATCTTCACCTGTCCTCAGAGAACAGAGCACATATCTTCACCTGTCCTCAGAGAACAAAGCACATATCTTCAACTTGTCCTCAGAGAACAGAGCACATATCTTCTCCCTTCCTCAGAGAACAGAGCACATATCTTCACCTGTCCTCAGAGAACAGAGCACATATCTTCACCTGTCCTCAGAGAACAGAGCACATATCTTCACCTGTCCTCAGAGAACAGAGCACATATCGTCCCCTGTCCTCAGAGAACAGAGCACATATCGTCACCTGTCCTCAGAGAACAGAGCACATATCTTCACCTGTCCTCAGAGAACAGAGCACATATCTTCATCTGTCCTCAGAGAACAAAGCACATATCTTCAACTTGTCCTCAGAGAACAGAGCACATATCTTCTCCCTTCCTCAGAGAACAGAGCACATATCTTCACCTGTCCTCAGAGAACAGAGCACATATCTTCACCTCTCCTCAGAGAACAGAGCACATATCTTCACCTGTCCTCAGAGAACAGAGCACATATCATCACCTGTCCTCAGAGAACAGAGCACATATCTTCACCTGTCCTCAGAGAACAGAGCACAAATCTTCAACTTGTCCTCAGAGAACAGAGCACATATCTTCTCCCTTCCTCAGAGAACAGAGCACATATCTTCAACTTGTCCCCAGAGAACAGAACGCATATCTTCTCCCTTCCACAGAGAACAGAGCACATATCTTCAACTTGTCCCCAGAGAACAGGGCACATATCTTCTCCCTTCCTAAGAGAGCAGAGCACACATCTTCTCCCTTCCTCAGAGAACAGAGCACATATCTTCACCTGTCCTCAGAGAACAGAGCTCATATCTTCACCTGTCCTCAGAGAACAGAGTGCATATCTTCAACTTGTCCTCAGAGAACAGGGCACATATCTTCTCCCTTCCTCAGAGAACAGGGCACATATTTTCAACTTGTCCTTAGAGAACAGAGCTCATATCTTCACCTGTCCTCAGATAACACAGCACATATCTTCACCTGTCCTCAAAGAACAGAGCACATATCTTCACCTGTCCTCAGAGAACAGAGCTCATATCTTCACCTGTCCTCAGAGAACAGAGTGCATATCTTCACCTGTCCTCAGAGAAAAGAACTCATATCTTCACCTGTCCTCAGAGAACAAAGCACATATCTTCAACTTGTCCTCAGAGAGCAGGGCACATATCTTCTCCCTTCCTCAGAGAACAGGACACATATTTTCATCTGTCCTCAGAGAACAGAGTTCATATCTTCACCTGTTCTCAGAGAACAGAGCACATATCTTCACCTGTCCTCAGAGAAAAGAACTCATATCTTCACCTGTCCTCAGAGAACAAAGCACATATCTTCAACTTGTTGTCAGAGAACAGGGCAAATAACTTCTCCCTTCCTCAGAGAACAGGGCACATATCTTCACCTGTCCTCAAAGAACAGAGCTCATATCTTCACTGTCCAGAGAAAACAGGGCACATATCTTCACTGTCCTCAGAGAACAGGGCACATATCTTCACCTGTCCTCAGAGAACAGGGCACATATCTTTTCCCTTCCTCAGAGAACAGAGCTCATATCTTCACCTGTCTTCAGAGAGCAGAGCACATATCTTCAACTTGTCCTCAGAGAACAGAGCTCATATCTTCTCCCTTCCTCAGAGAACAGGGCACATATCTTCACCTGTCCTGAGAAAATAGGGCACATATCTTCACTGTCCTCAGAGAACAGGGCACATATCTTCTCCCTTCCTCAGAGAACAGAGCACAAATCTTCAACTTGTCCTCAGAGAACAGAGCTCATATCTTCATCTATCCTCAGAGAACAGAGCTCATATCTTCACCTGTCCTCTGAGAACAGAGCACATATATTGTCCCTTCCTCAGAGAACAGAGCACATATCTTCACTAGTCCTCAGAGAACAAAGCACATATCTTCAACTTGTCGTCAGAGAACAGGGCACATAACTTCTCCCTTCCTCAGAGAACAGGGCACATATCTTCACCTGACCTCAAAGAACAGAGCTCATATCTTCACTGTCCTGAGAAAACAGGGCACATATCTTCACTGTCCTCAGAGAACAGGGCACATATCTTCTCCCTTCCTCAGAGAACAGAGCACAAATCTTCAACGTCCTCAGAGAACAGAGCACAAATCTTCAACGTCCCCAGAGAACAGAGCTCATATCTTCATCTATCCTCAGAGAACAGATCACATATCTTCACCACTCCTCAGAGAACAGAGCTCATATCTTCACCTGTCCTCAGAGAAGAGAGCACATATATTGTCCCTTCCTCAGAGAACAGAGCACATATCTTCACCTGTCCTCAGAGAACAGGACACATATCTTAAACTTGTCCTCAGAGAACAGGGCACATATCTTTACCTGTCCTCAGAGAGCAGGGCACATATCTTCACCTGTCCTCAGAGAACTGAACTCATATCTTCACCTGTCCTCAGAGAACAGAGCACATATCTTCACCTGTCCTCAGAGAACTGAACTCATATCTTCACCTGTCCTCAGAGATCAGGGCACATATCTTCACCTGTCCTCAGAGAACAGAGCACATATCTTCAACTTGTCCTTAGAGAACAGAGCACATATCTTCACCACTCCTCAGAGAACTGAGCACATATCTTCACCTGTCCTCAGAGAACATAGCACATATCTTCAACTTGTCCTTAGAGGACAGAGCACATATCTTCACCACTCCTCAGAGAACAGAGCTCATATCTTCACCTGCACAAAGACACGGTGGTTGGAACCAAAGATCTCAAATTTGGACGCATCAGACCAAAGCAGATTTCCACTGGTCTAATGTCCATTCCTTGTGTTCTTTAGCCCAAACAAGTCTCTTCTGCTTGTTGCCTGTCCTTAGCAGTGGTTTCCTAGCAGCTATTTTACCATGAAGGCCTGCTGCACAAAGTCTCCTCTTAACAGTTGTTGTAGAGATGTGTCTGTTGCTAGAACTCTGTGTGGCATTGACCTGGTCTCTAATCTGAGCTGCTGTTAACCTGCGATTTCTGAGGCTGATGACTCGGATAAACTTATCCTCAGTAGCAGAGGTGACTCTTGGTCTTCCTTTCCTGGGGCGGTCCTCATGTGAGCCAGTTTCTTTGTAGCGCTTGATGTTTTTTGCAACTGCACTTGGGGACACTTTCAAAGTTTTCCCAATTTTTCGTACTGACTGACCTTAATTTCTTAAAGTAATGATGGCCACTCGTTTTTCTTTACTTAAGTAATGATGGCCACTCGTTTTTCTTTACTTAGCTGCTTTTTTCTTTCCATAATACAAATTCTAACAGTCTATTCAGTAGGACTATCAACTGTGTATCCACCAGACTTCTGCACAACACAACTGATGGTCCCAACCCCATTTATAAGGCAAGAAATCCCACTTATTAAACCTGACAGGGCACACCTGTGAAGTGAAGACCATTTCCGGTGACTACCTCTTGAAGCTCATCAAGAGAATGCCAAGAGTGTGCAAAGCAGTCATCAAAGCAAAAGGTGGCTACTTTGAAGAACCTAGAATATCAGACATATTTTCAGTTATTTCACACTTTTTTGTTAAGTATATAATTCCACATGTGTTAATTCATAGTTTTGATGCCTTCAGTGTGAATGTACAATTTTCATAGTCATGAAAATACAGAAAAATCTTTAAATGAGAAGGTGTGTCCAAACTTTTGGTCTGTACTGTATCTTCAACTTGTCCTCAGAGAACAGAGCACATATCTTCACCTGTCCTCAGAGAACAGAGCACATATCTTCACCTTGTCCTCAGAGAACAGCACATATCTTCACCTGTCCTCAGAGAGCAGGGCACATATCTTCACCTTGTCCTCAGAGAACAGCACATATCTTCACCTGACCTCGGAGAACAGAGCACATATCTTCACCTTGTCCTCAGAGAACAGCACATATCTTCACCTTGTCCTCAGAGAACAGGGCACATATCTTCTCCCTTCCTCAGAGAACAGAGCGCATATCTTCACCTTGTCCTCAGAGAACAGCACATATCTTCACCTGTCCTCAGAGAGCAGGGCACATATCTTCACCTTGTCCTCAGAGAACAGCACATATCTTCACCTGACCTCGGAGAACAGAGCACATATCTTCACCTTGTCCTCAGAGAACAGGGCACATATCTTATCCCTTCCTCAGAGAATAGAGCACATATTTTCACCTGTCCCTAGAGAACAGAGCACATATCTTCAGCTGTTCTCAGAGAACAGAGCACATATCTTCCCCCTTCCTCAGAGAACAGAGCACATATCTTCACCTGTCCTCAGAAAACAGAGCTCATATCTTCTCCAGTCCTGAGACAACAGAGCTCATATCTTCTCCAGTCCTGAGACAACAGAGCTCATATCTTCACCTGTCCTCAAACAACAGAGCACATATCTTCACCTGTCCTCAGAGAACAGAGCACATATCTTAACGTGTCCTCAGAGAACAGAGCACATATCTTCACCTGTCCTGAGACAACAGAGCTCATATCTTCACCTGTCCTCAGAAAAGAGAGCTCATATCACATGTCCTCAGAGAACAGAGCTCATATCTTCACTTGTCCTCAGAGAACAGAGCTCATATCTTCACCTGTCCTCAGAGAACAGAGCTCATGTCTTCACCTGTCCTCAGACAACAGAGCACATATCTTCACCTGTCCTCAGAGAACAGAGCACATATCTTCACCTGTCCTCAGAGAACAGAGCACATATCTTCAACTTGTCCTCAGAGAACAGAGCTCATATTTTCATCTGTCCTCAGAGAACAGAGCATATATCTTCACCTGTCCTCAGAGAACAGGGCACATATCTTCAACTTGTCCTCAGAAAACAGGGCACATATCTTCACCTGTCCTCAGAGAGCAGGGCACATATTTCAACTTGTCCTTAGAGAGCAGAGCACATATCTTCACCACTCCTCAGAGAACAGAGCACATATCTTCACCTGTCCTCAGAGAACAGAGCACATATCTTCACCTGTCCTCAGAGAACAGAGCACATATCTTCACCTATCCTCAGAGAACAGAGCACATGTTTCAACTTGTCCTCAGAGAACAGAGCTCTTATCTTCACCTGTCCTCAGAGAACAGAGCTCTTATCTTCACCTGTCCTCAGAGAACAGAGCTCTTATCTTCACCTGTCCTCAGAGAACAGCACATATCTTCACCTTGTCCTCAGAGAACAGCACATATCTTCACCTGTCCTTGGAGAACAGAACACATATCTTCACCTTGTCCTCAGAGAACAGCACATATCTTCACCTTGTCCTCAGAGAACAGAGCGCATATCTTATCCCTTCCTCAGAGAATAGGGCACATATTTTCACCTGTCCCTAGAGAACAGAGCTCATATCGTCACCTGTCCTCAGACAACAGAGCACATATCTTCAACTTGTCCTCAGAGAACAGAGCACATATCTTCACCTTTCCTCAGACAACAGAGCACATATCTTCACCTGTCCTCAGAGAACAGAGCTCATATCTTCACCTGTCCTCAGAGAACAGAGCACATATCTTCACCTGTCCTCAGACAACAGAGCACATATCTTCACCTGTCCTCAGAGAACAGAGCTCATATCTTCACCTGTCCTCAGAGAACAGAGCGCATATCTTATCCCTTCCTCAGAGAATAGAGCACATATTTTCACCTGTCCCTAGAGAACAGAGCACATATCTTCACCTGTCCTTAGAGAACAGAGCTCATATCTTCACCTGTCCCTAGAGAACAGAGCACATATCTTCTCCAGGCCTCAGAGAACAGAACACATATCTTCTCCCTTCCTCAGAGAACAGAGCACATATCTTCTCCCTTCCTCAGAGAACAGAGCACATATCTTCACCTGTCCTCAGACAACAGAGCTCATTTCTTCTCCAGTCCTGAGACAACAGAGCTCATATCTTCACCTGTCCTCAGACAACAGAGCACATATCTTCACCTGTCCTCAGAGAACAGAGCTCATATCTTCACCTGTCCTCAGAGAACAGAGCTCATATCTTCATCTGTCCTGAGACAACAGAGCTCATATCTTCACCTGTCCTCAGACAACAGAGTACATATCTTCACCTGTCCTCAGAGAACAGAGCTCATATCTTCACCTGTCCTCAGACAACAGAGCACATATCTTCACCTGTCCTCAGAGAACAGAGCACATATCTTCACCTGTCCTGAGACAACAGAGCTCATATCTTTACCTGTCCTCAGACAAAAGAGCTCATATCTTCACCTGTCCTCAGAGAACAGAGCTCATTTCTTCACCTGTCCTCAGAGAACAGAGCACTTATCTTCAACTTGTCCTCAGAGAACAGAGCACATATCTTCACCTGTCCTCAGACAACAGAGCACATATCTTCACCTGTCCTCTGAGAACAGAGCAGCTACTCTAATTTATGTCGACTATTGTGGCACGTGATGTGACAGGACGTATATATACCACCAGTTCCTTCCAGGAACGTATATATACCTCCATCCAGCCACCCTCAAACCAAAATATCACATAAATACTGGTATACTGCCACCACCGATCGCTTAACAGGTGGATCGGGTACCCGTTAGGTAACGTGAATTAGGAGACACCCATGTTGTTTACCTCCACAGGGGCTCGGTTTTGTGAACCCACCCAGCTGCATAAGACATAAAAATCCTTCAGATTTCATATCTTGGTATGGGGGGGTCCCACATCCAAGATGGAGACATCATGTTTGCCGTCACCTCTATTCATGAAAATGGATATCAAATATGATATCTCTATGACGCTCAGAAGCTCAGAATCCATTTCCCAGGTTCCTGGTGGTCTCCCAGCCACGAAAACCACACCATCACAATTGGAAAAAGGTGAACATCTCAAAAATGTGGTCCCTGTGTTTGTGACAGTCATGTGCATTATTAAAATCGACATTAAAAGTTTGTACCGTTAGACAATAGGATCTTGGAGGGAATTTCCAGTTTAAACCAGAATGCTTGTTCTCTTGGCTGAGGGTTTATGGCGATCATAAAAATTCCTGGTTTTGGGGGAAGTAGAGAAAGTTCTACGGATGTCTCTTCCAAATGAACAGTGGGTGGAGATTTAAGGCATCTCTCATTTTTAAAACTAGGACAAAAATACATTATGCCTGACACCTCCCCTTTTTTAGACTGCTCTATGGAGTTAGGACCTTCTGGTACTCCTCCAGGCGTATCTCTGGAGGCTCCCCTCGCTGGGACAACCCATCGGCATTGCCATGCTCGCTGCCTTTGCGGTGTTGAACGGTAAAGTCATACTGATGGAGGGTGAGGCTCCAGCGTAACAACCTTCCGTTGGCTCCGGACATGGTGTGCAGCCAACTCAGGGGGTTGTGGTCAGTCACGACAGTGAAGGGGCTTCCGTGCAAGTAAGGCTGTAAACGGTTGAGGGCCCATACAATGGCCAGGCACTCCTTCTCTATGGTGGAATAGGCCACTTCCCTCGGCAGTAGTTTCCGACTTAGGTACAACACAGGGTGTTCTTGGTTCCCCGAGTCGACCTGGCTGAGTACAGCACCGAGGCCAAACTCACTGGCGTCGGTCTGTACGAAGAGTGGCCGTGTGCCGTCGACCGCCTTTAGCACAGGAGATCTGCTCAGGGCAGTCTTCAAAGCCCGAAAGGCCACCTCGCATTCATCTGTCCATTTGACTGAATGGGGTAGGCTCCTCCTGCTGAGGTCTATCAAGGGCTTCGCAAGGCTACTATAGTCTTGTACAAAGCGTCTATAGTACCCTGCGGTGCCCAAGATGGACTGCACCTGCTTCTTGGTCCTGGGGGTGGGCCAGGACACGATAGCGTCCACCTTCCCAGGCTCTGGCTTTAGAGTACCCCCACCTACCTGGTGCCCCAGTTAGTGGACCTCTTTCATGCCCATCTGGCACTTTCCTGGCTTAATGGTCAACCCGCCTGGTGAATGCGCCCGAGCACCTGCTGCAGATGCTCGAGGTGATCCTCCCAGGTGGTACTGAAGATGGCAATATCATCCAGGTACGCCACTGCGTACCTCTCCAGTCCCTGGAGCAGGTGGTTGACCATTCGCTGGAGCGTGGCAGGGGCATTTTTCATGCCAAAAGGCATGACCGTGGATTCATACAATCCGAAGGGGGTGATAAAGGCGGACTTCTCCTGGGCCTTGGGGCTCAAGGGAATCTGCCAATATCCCCGACTCAGATCCATAATGGAGAGATAGCTCGCGCTGGCTAACCGCTCCAGCAGCTCCTCAATGCGTGGCATTGGTTGTGCGTCCGAGGCTGTGATAGCGTTGAGCCCCCTGTAGTCCACACAGAACCGGGTAGTCCTGTCCTTCTTTGGCACCAGGACTACAGGTGAGGCCCACGCGCTCTTGGATCGCTTAATCACCCCCAACTTCAGCATCTCCTCGACCTCCTGGCGCATGACATTCTGCACCTCGTCGGAGATTTGATAGGCTGTCCGCCGGAGTGGGGCATGATTCCCGGTGTCCACTTCATGGACCGCCACTTCAGTCCTGCATGGCAGGTTGGTGAACACTGCTTGGAAGGGTTTCAGCACTGCTCGCATCTGAGACCTCTGGTCTGCGGATAGCAAGGCGCTTATCTCTACATCCTCTAGCGACCCGCTGGCCTTCGCTTGGGCCAGCATGTCCAAGAGGGGGTCGTCCTCCCCATCCTTGGGCAAGCTGCAGACCGGTAGGACGCAGGCTCCACGTTCCTGATGAGCCTTCATCATATTAACGTGAAAAGCCTTCCGCCTACCCCTTTCGTGGTCAAGAGTGATCACGTAGGTGACCGGGTTGAGCTATTGGTGAATGACGTACGGGCCTTCCCAGGCCGCCTGAAGCTTGTCCTTTGGTACGGGGACCAGCACCCACACCTTTTGACCCACCTGGTAGGTCCGCTCTCGGGCGTTCTGGTCGTACCAATGCTTCTGGTCAGCCTGAGCTTGCGCCATGTTGTCATGCACCAACTGCGTCAAGGTCTGCATCTTGTCACGGAAGCGCATAACATACTCCACGATGGACACTCCTGGGGAGCTCGGCTCTTCTTCCCAGAATTCCCTTATCAACCCAAGGGGTCCTCGGACATGCCTGCCATACAGGAGCTCAAAGGGGGAGAACCCCGTCGAGGCCTGTGGAACCTCTCTGTAAGCAAATAGCAGGTGTGGGAGGTAACGTTCCCAGTCGTGTCCCTGGGTCTCAACCAGCATTTTTAACATCTGTTTGAGGGTACCGTTGAATCGCTCACACAAACCATTGGTTTGGGGATGATACGCGCTCGATACCAGATGCTGCACCTGCATTTTCTTACATAGGGCCTCCATTAAGCGTGACATGAACTGGGTCCCCTGGTCGGTAAGCATCTCCCTGGGAAAACCTACTCGCGAAAAGATGGCCAAGAGGGCGTCCGCCACCTTATCCGCCCTAATTGAGGACAGGGCTACTGCCTCCGGACACCGGGTAGCATAGTCTACCACGGTAAGGATGAAACGTTTTCCAGAGCTGCTGAGTATGGCCAGTGGTCCCAGAATGTCCACAGCAATCCTCGGGAAAGGCTCCTCTATCACTGGAAAAGAGATCAGGGGGGCTTTGGGAGCCGGCCCTGTCTTTCGGTTCGTTCGGCCCCAGTGTCCTTGAGGCCTACAGTGACAGTGTCCCCCACCATGACAGACTGCAAGTTTTCACAGGCCCTCCCAACCGGCCCACCCACCAAAAGAACTGCTGCATTAGGCCCTGGGGCCTTGGATGGGGGGTTCTTCCTCTGCTTCTCTGGGCAAGTGGCGCTGAGATGACCAGTCTGGTTGCAGAAATAACACCTGCGGGCATCAGATGCAGGCCGGGCATTGGTAACGGGAAAAAGGCCACCGGAAGGTCGGCTGGCAGGGGCAGGGATGGTGGTTGATGGCTTACCCCCTTTCCAGCTGGTGACGACCGGCTTCCGCACCTCCGGTCTCCGGTTGGCCTCGTAGGTGTCTGCGATCTGCGCTGCTTTATTGGCATCTGGTGGCTCCCGATCCATCACGAACTGCCGTACCTCAGTCGGACACAGATGCAGGAACTGGTCTTTCACCACCAGGTCCTTTAGCTGCTCAAAGGTGGTCGCTGACAGTCCTTGGATCCACTGCTCAAAGTTGGTTCTGAGCCCATGCACCACATCGCTGTAACTGTCGTGCGGTCCACGTTGGAGGTTCCGGAACTTTTTACGGTACACCTCAGGAGTCAGTTGGAACCTCTGGATTAGGGCCTGCTTAATGGCATCATAGTTCCCATCGAGAATAGTGAGTGCAGCTCTGGAGTATAATACAGGAGGTAACTCAGGATCAGTAATGTAATGTATGTGCACAGTGACTGCACCAGCAGAATAGTGAGTGCAGCTCTGGAGTATAATACAGGATGTAACTCAGGATCAGTAATGTAATGTATGTACACAGTGACTGCACCAGCAGAATAGTGAGTGCAGCTCTGGAGTATAATACAGGATGTAACTCAGGATCAGTAATGTAATGTATGTACACAGTGACTGCACCAGCAGAATAGTGAGTGCAGCTCTGGAGTATAATACAGGAGGTAACTCAGGATCAGTAATGTAATGTATGTACACAGTGACTGCACCAGCAGAATAGTGAGTGCAGCTCTGGAGTATAATACAGGAGGTAACTCAGGATCAGTAATGTAATGTATGTGCACCGTGACTGCACCAGCAGAATAGTGAGTGCAGCTCTGGAGTATAATACAGGATGTAACTCAGGATCAGTAATGTAATGTATGTACACAGTGACTGCACCAGCAGAATAGTGAGTGCAGCTCTGGAGAATAATACAGGATATAACTCAGGATCAGTAATGTAATGTATGTACACAGTGACTGCACCAGCAGAATAGTGAGTGCAGCTCTGGAGTATAATACAGGAGGTAACTCAGGATCAGTAATGTAATGTATGTGCACAGTGACTGCTCCAGCAGAATAGTGAGTGCAGCTCTGGAGTATAATACAGGATGTAACTCAGGATCAGTAATGTAATGTATGTACACAGTGACTACACCAGCAGAATAGTGAGTGCGGCTCTGGAGTATAATACAGGAGGTAACTCAGGATCAATAATGTAATGTATGTACACAGTGACTGCACCAGCAGAATAGTGAGTGCAGCTCTGGAGTATAATACAGGAGGTAACTCAGGATCAGTAGTGTAAGGTATGTACACAGTGACTGCACCAGCAGAATAGTGAGCGCAGCTCTGGAGTATAATACAGGATGTAACTCAGAATCAGTAATGTAATGTATATACACAGTGACTGCACCAGCAGAATAGTGAGTGCAGCTCTGGAGTATAATACAGGATGTAACTCAGGATCAGTAATGTAATGTATGTGCACAGTGACTGCACCAGCAGAATAGTGAGTGCAGCTCTGGAGTATAATACAGGATGTAACTCAGGATCAGTAATGTAATGTATGTGCACAGTGACTGCACCAGCAGAATAGTGAGTGCAGCTCTGGAGTATAATACAGGATGTAACTCAGGATCAGTAATGTAATGTATGTACACAGTGACTGCACCAGCAGAATAGTGAGTACAGCTCTGGAGTATAATACAGGAGGTAACTCAGGATCAGTAATGTAATATATGTACACAGTGACTACACCAGCAGAATAGTGAGTGCAGCTCTGGAGGATAATACAGGATGTAACTCAGGATCAGTAATGTAATGTATGTACACAGTGACTGCACCAGCAGAATAGTGAGTGCAGCTCTGGAGTATAATACAGGATGTAACTCAGGATCAGTAATGTAATATATGTACACAGTGACTGCACCAACAGAATAGTGAGTGCAGCTCTGGAGTATAATACAGGAGGTAACTCAGGATCAGTAATGTAATGTATGTACACAGTGACTGCACCAGCAGAATAGTGAGTGCAGCTCTGGAGTATAATACAGGATGTAACTCAGGATCAGTAATGTAATGTATGTACACAGTGACTGCACCAGCAGAATAGTGAGTGCAGCTCTGGAGTATAATACAGGATGTAACTCAGGATCAGTAATGTAATGTATGTACACAGTGACTGCACCAGCAGAATAGTGAGTGCAGCTCTGGAGTATAATACAGGAGGTAACTCAGGATCAGTAATGTAATGTATGTACACAGTGACTGCACCAGCAGAATAGTGAGTGCAGCTCTGGAGTATAATACAGGATGTAACTCAGGATCAGTAATGTAATGTATGTACACAGTGACTCCACCAGCAGAATAGTGAGTGCAGCTCTGGAGTATAATACAGGATGTAACTCAGGATCAGTAATGTAATGTATGTACACAGTGACTGCACCAGCAGAATAGTGAGTGCAGCTCTGGAGTATAATACAGGAGGTAACTCAGGATCAGTAATGTAATGTATGTACACAGTGACTGCACCAGCAGAATAGTGAGTGCAGCTCTGGAGTATAATACAGGAGGTAACTCAGGATCAGTAATGTAATGTATGGACACAGTGACTGCACCAGCAGAATAGTGAGTGCAGCTCTGGAGTATAATACAGGAGGTAACTCAGGATCAGTATTGTAATGTATGTACACAGTGACTGCACCAGCAGAATAGTGAGTGCAGCTCTGGAGTATAATACAGGAGGTAACTCAGGATCAGTAATGTAATGTTTGTTCACAGTGACTGCTCCAGCAGAATAGTGAGTGCAGCTCTGGAGTATAATACAGGAGGTAACTCAGGATCAGTAATGTAATGTATGTACACAGTGACTGCACCAGCAGAATAGTGAGTACAGCTCTGGAGTATAATACAGGAGGTAACTCAGGATCAGTAATGTAATGTATGTACACAGTGATTGCACCAGCAGAATAGTGAGTGCAGCTATGGAGGATAATGCAGGAGGTAACTCAGGGTCAGTAATATAATGTATGTATACAGTGACTGCACCAGCAGAATAGTGAGTGCAGCTCTGGAGTATAATACAGGAGGTAACTCAGGATCAGTAACGTAATGTATGTACACAGTGACTGCACCAGCAGAATAGTGAGTGCAGCTCTGGAGGATAATACAGGATGTAACTCAGGATCAGTAATGTAATGTATGTACACAGTGACTGCACCAGCAGAATAGTGAATGCAGCTCTGGAGTATAATACAGGAGGTAACTCAGGATCAGTAATGTAATGTATGTACACAGTGACTGCACAAGCAGAATAGAGAGTGCAGCTCTGGGGTATAATACAGGATGTAACTCAGGATCAGTAATGTAATGTATGTACACAGTGTCTGCACCAGCAGAATAGTGAGTGCAGCTCTGGAGTATAATACAGGAGGTAACTCAGGATCAGTAATGTAATGTATGTACACAGTGACTGCAGCAGCAGAATAGTGAGCGCAGCTCTGGAGTATAATACAGGATGTAACTCAGGATCAGTAATGTAATGTATGTACACAGTGACTGCACCAGCAGAATAGTGAGTGCGGCTCTGGAGTATAATACAGGAGGTAACTCAGGATCAATAATGTAATGTATGTACACAGTGACTGCACCAGCAGAATAGTGAGTGCAGCTCTGGAGTATAATACAGGAGGTAACTCAGGATCAGTAGTGTAATGTATGTACACAGTGACTGCACCAGCAGAATAGTGAGCGCAGCTCTGGAGTATAATACAGGATGTAACTCAGGATCAGTAATGTAATGTATGTACACACCTGACTGCACCAGCAGAATAGTGAGTGCAGCTCTGGGGTATAATACAGGATGTAACTCAGGATCAGTAATGTAATGTATGTACACAGTGACTGCACCAGCAGAATAGTGAGTGCAGCTCTGGAGTATAATACAGGATGTAACTCAGGATCAGTAATGTAATGTATGTACACAGTGACTGCACCAGCAGAATAGTGAGTGCAGCTCTGGAGTATAATACAGGATGTAACTCAGGATCAGTAATGTAATGTATGTACACAGTGACTGCACCAGCAGAGTAGTGAGTGCAGCTCTTGGGTATAATACAGGATGTAACTCAGGATCAGTAATGTAATGTATGTACACAGTGACTGCACCAGCAGAATAGTGAGTGCAGCTCTGGAGTATAATACAGGAGGTAACTCAGGATCAGTAATGTAATGTATGTACACAGTGACTGCACCAGCAGAATAGTGAGTGCAGCACTGGAGTATAATACAGGAGGTAACTCAGGATCCGTAATGTAATGTATGTACACAGTGACTGCACCAGCAGAATAGTGAGTGCAGCTCTGGAGTATAATACAGTATGTAACTCAGGATCAGTAATGTAATGTATGGACACAGTGACTGCACCAGCAGAATAGTGAGTGCAGCTCTGGAGTATAATACAGGAGGTAACTCAGGATCAGTAATGTAATGTATGTACACAGTGACTGCACCAGCAGAATAGTGAGTACAGCTCTGGAGTATAATACAGGAGGTAACTCAGGATCAGTAATGTAATGTATGTACACAGTGACTACACCAGCAGAATAGTGAGTGCAGCTCTGGAGGATAATACAGGATGTAACTCAGGATCAGTAATGTAATGTATGTACACAGTGACTGCACCAGCAGAATAGTGAGTGCAGCTCTGGAGTATAATACAGGATGTAACTCAGGATCAGTAATGTAATGTATGTACACAGTGACTGCACCAGCAGAATAGTGAGTGCAGCTCTGGAGTATAATACAGGATGTAACTCAGGATCAGTAATGTAATGTATGTACACAGTGACTGCACCAGCAGAATAGTGAGTGCAGCTCTGGAGTATAATACAGGAGGTAACTCAGGATCAGTAATGTAATGTATGTACACAGTGACTGCACCAGCAGAATAGTGAGTGCAGCTCTGGAGTATAATACAGGATGTAACTCAGGATCAGTAATGTAATGTATCTACACAGTGACTGCACCAGCAGAATAGTGAGTGCAGCTCTTGGGTATAATACAGGAGGTAACTCAGGATCAGTAATGTAATGTATGTACACAGTGACTCCACCAGCAGAATAGTGAGTGCAGCTCTGGAGTATAATACAGGATGTAACTCAGGATCAGTAATGTAATGTATGGACACAGTGACTGCACCAGCAGAATAGTGAGTGCAGCTCTGGAGTATAATACAGGAGGTAACTCAGGATCAGTATTGTAATGTATGTACACAGTGACTGCACCAGCAGAATAGTGAGTGCAGCTCTGGAGTATAATACAGGAGGTAACTCAGGATCAGTAATGTAATGTTTGTTCACAGTGACTGCTCCAGCAGAATAGTGAGTGCAGCTCTGGAGTATAATACAGGATGTAACTCAGGATCAGTAATGTAATGTATGTACACAGTGACTGCACCAGCAGAATAGTGAGTACAGCTCTGGAGTATAATACTGGATGTAACTCAGGATCAGTAATGTAATGTATATACACAGTGACTGCACCAGCAGAATAGTGAGGTAATGTAATGTATATACACAGTGACTGCACCAGCAGATAGTGAGTACAGCGCTGGAGTATAATACAGGAGGTAACTCAGGATCAGTAATGTAATGTATGTACACAGTGACTGCACCAGCAGAATAGTGAGTGCAGCTCTGGAGGATAATACAGGATGTAACTCAGGATCAGTAATGTAATGTATGTACACAGTGACTGCACCAGCAGAATAGTGAGTGCAGCTCTGGAGTATAATACAGGATGTAACTCAGAATCAGTAATGTAATGTATGTACACAGTGACTGCACCAGCAGAATAGTGAGTGCAGCTCTGGAGTATAATACAGGATGTAACTCTGGATCAGTAATGTATGTATGTACACAGTGACTGCACCAGCAGAATAGTGAGTGCAGCTCTGGAGTATAATACAGGATGTAACTCAGGATCAGTAATGTAATGTATGTACACAGTGACTGCACCAGCAGGATCAGTAATGTAATGCTTGTACACAGTGACTGCACCAGTAGAATAGTGAGTGCAGCTCTGGAGTATAATACAGGTTGTAACTCAGGATCAGTAATGTAATGTATCTACACAGTAACTGCACCAGCAGAATAGTGAGTGCAGCTCTGGAGTATAATACAGGATGTAACTCAGGATCAGTAATGTAATGTATGTACACAGTGACTGCGCCAGCAGAATAGTGAGTGCAGCTCTGGAGTATAATACAGGTTGTAACTCAGGATCAGTAATGTAATGTATCTACACAGTAACTGCACCAGCAGAATAGTGAGTGCAGCTCTGGAGTATAATACAGGATGTAACTCAGGATCAGTAATGTAATGTATGTACACAGTGACTGCACCAGCAGAATAGTGAGTGCAGCTCTGGAGTATAATACAGGAGGTAACTCAGGATCAGTAATGTAATGTATGTACACAGTGACTGCACCAGCAGAATAGTGAGTGCCGCTCTGGAGTATAATACAGGAGGTAACTCAGGATCAGTAATGTAATGTATGTACACAGTGACTGCACCAGCAGAATAGTGAGTGCAGCTCTGGGGTATAATACAGGAGGTAACTCAGGATCAGTAATGTAATGTTTGTACACAGTGACTGCACCAGCAGAATTGTGATTGCAGCTCTGGAGTATAATACAGGAGGTAACTCAGGATCATTGCAGGATGAATAATGAGTTTATGGAGGTTCATTCTGGAGACTGGAGATGAGATGATTGGTGTTTGTGACTTTACATTTACATGTTGGCTTGTTCCTATCCCACCATTATCTTGGCTCTGCTGGCTCCCTGACTTCCTCCGGCTCGGACCCCCTGGCAGCGTGTGATACTCTGGATTGCTGGCCTTGGTGACACACACAGAGCAGTCACTTCATCCACGTCTGATATTCATAGCTCATTATCGGCGTCCATGTCTCTGAGGTCAGTGTCATCTCCTCGCTGGTTTTGGACAATACTTCTTTTGTGCTCGTCTCATCACAGACAATGCTCCGTTTCTTCAGTGACGCGTCTCATTGTTACTGGGTCCATATTTGTGGCTGGTACGGATGACTCTGTACTGATCAATGGTGGGATTATGCTGGGCTGTGACCTTCTCATCAATGTCCTGGAGACTGTCCATGGTCCCTTCTTTAGCTGCGGAATAATCTCCAGTAGCTGTGAGAAGTATGGATGTGCTTAGATTGCAGGTAGCAGATACTGGACAGCGTGCCGGACGTGTCCCTGTAGGGTTTGCAGCCAGCCGGCTTTTGCTCCCGGGATTGTGTCCACTGTCGTAGTCTCAGTCTCCGCTCAGCCGCTGATGCTGCTCAATGAGGTCAGGTACATTCACCTTAAAATTCTCGCTCCCGCCTCATTATCCTTTACAAATAACATGAGACATGGCTGCACGCTCCGGAGGCCGGGAAACGCTCTTCAGGCAGAAGCTTCTGAGTGAGATCATAATTGAGGGACATGAAACCACAGCAGAGACAATGATGGAGCTGACGAGCACCGCGCCAAATATATGACCACTGGTTCAGGCCCTTGTCTAAGGCTGTGTGCCCACTATGCGTTTTTCAAGCGTTTTTGCCGTGGAATTTCCGCAGTGAAAACGCTTAAAAAACGCTTGGTAATCCGTGCCCCATGGTCCCCAATGATAATCCGCTGTGCTGTGCACATGCTGCGGAAATTTCCACTGCGTATTATCATTGCGGAAAAATCCGCAGCACGTCCATTAATTTTGCGGACACGCAGCGTAATCGCCGCCATTGACTTGCATTGGGCCGTGTGACATCCGCATCACTGCATCTGTACATGTGGATAACATGCGGTTCAATGTGCGGATGGTACCCGGGTGTGGAGGACAGGAGACTCTCCTCCGGACCCGGGTACCATAGTAATTGTAAAAAAGAATTTAAAATAAAAATTATACATTATACTCACCTTCTGATGTCCTCCCGGTGTTTTCTCCACTCCGTCTGGTCTGCTGTATCGGTCGTGGTGTAGTGAAGGACCTGCCATGACGTCATTGAGTCATGTGACCTGTCACATGACTCAATGACGTCACCACAGGTCCTTCACACCACCGCGACCGATACAGCAGACCAGACGGAGTGGAGAAAACACCGGGAGGACATCAGAAGGTGAGTATAAGCTTTATTTTTTACCATTCTTATTCTTTTTTTTTTTTTTAACTAACTTGGTCACACTATATATGCCGGTTGCCGGTTGCATGGATTTATATAGTGTGACCAAGTTGTCAAGCACTTTCCAAGTGATGCTAAAATCGCTTGTCAACCCGCATCCGCTGGCAGGAAAAACGCATGTGCAATCCGCACGCACAATCCGCACGCACAATCCGCATGGACAATCCGCACGCACAATCCGCACGGACAATCCGCATGCACAATCCGCACGGACAATCCGCACGCACAATCCGCACGCACAATCCGCATGCGTTTTTCCTGCCAGGGAAAAGCGGAAAAAATATGCAGCATTTCTGCATCGTGGGCACTAGGCCTAAGAGGCGGCCACCTATAAGTACATTGCACGTCTGGTCTCTTGTTAGTGAAGCACTGGACTTTTGTAGGTAATTGTCTGTTCCTCTCTTGTTAATGAAGGTCTCATCCAATATCTTGTAACTAAAGGTCTTTGTCCATTTTATTGTAAGTAACGGGCTGGCCGGTCGTTGTTACTGAACGTCTGGTCTGTTTTTTTGTAAGTAAAGAGCTGGTCTGGTCTCTTATAAAAGTCTGGTCCAATCTATTCTAAGTAATGGTTTCTCCTATTTCTTATTAGTGATGGTTTGTCTGGTTTCTTGTAAGTACATGGCTGCCTCAGTTTCTTGTTGGTGAAGGTTTAGATCTTTTCTTGCTGATGAAGGTTTGGCCTGGTCTCTTGTTAGTGATATTTTGGCCTGGTCTCTTCTTAGTGAGGGATTGGTCCAGTCTCTTGTAAGTGAAGGTCTGGCCCGTTTTCTTGTTAATGAAGGTTTGCTCTGTTCTCTTGCTGGTAGAGATTGGTTCGTTTTCTTACTAGTGACGGGCTGGCTCAGTTTCTTGTTAGTGATGGTTCGGCCCGTTCTCTTGTTGGTGATTGTTTGACCTGGTCTCTTGTTAGTGATGGTTTCTGCCGGTTTCTTGTTAGTGATGGTTTGGCCCTGTTTCTTGTTGCTGATGCATATACCCGGTATCTTATTAGTGATATTCTGGCCCTTTTTTGCTGGTAAAGGTTTGGCATAGTCTCTTGTTAGTGAAGGTTTGGCCCAGTCTATTGTTAGTGAAGGTTTGGCCCGTTCTCTTGTTGGTGAAGGTTGGCTCGTTTTCTTGATGCTAAAGGGCTGACCCAGTCTTTTGTAACTGATGGTTTGCCCTCTTTTTTTTGTTAGTGATGGTTTGGCCCTGTCTCTTGTTGGTGATGGTTTAGCCTGGTCCCTTGTCTCTTGTTAGTGATAGTTGGCCTGGTTTCTTGTTAGTGAAGGTCTGGCCCGTGTTCTTACTGGTGAAGGTTTGGCCTAGTCTTGGCTCAATTTCTTGTTAGTGAATGTTTGGCCTGGTCTCTTGTTAGTGATATTTTGGCGTGGTTTCTTCTTAGTGAAGGATTGGTCCAGTCTCTTGTAAGTGAAGGTCTGGCCCGTTTTCTTCTTCGTGATAGTTTGGCCCGGTCTCCTATTACTGATGGTTTGGCCCAGTCTCTTGTTACTGATGGTTTGGCCCAGTCTCTTGTTACTGATGGTTTGGCCCTGTCTCTTGTTGGTGATGGTTGGCCTGGTTTCTTGTTAGTGAAGGTCTGGCCCGTGTTCTTACTGGTGAAGGTTTGGCCTAGTCTTGGCTCAATTTCTTGTTAGTGAATGTTTGGCCTGGTCTCTTGTTAGTGATATTTTGGCGTGGTTTCTTCTTAGTGAGGGATTGGTCCAGTCTCTTGTAAGTGAAGGTCTGGCCCGTTTTCTTCTTCGTGATAGTTTGGCCCGGTCTCCTGTTACTGATGGTTTGGCCCAGTCTCTTGTTACTGATGGTTTGGCCCGGTCTCTTACTTGTGATGGGTTGACCTGGTCTCTTGTTAGTAATGTTTTGGCCCACTCTCTTGTTAGTCCTGGTTTGGTCCCAGTATCTTGTTACTGATGTTTTAGCTTGGTCTCTTGTTAGTGATGGTTTCGCTCAGTCTCATGCTACTGATGGTTTGACGAGGTCTCTTGTTAGTGAAGATCTGTCCTTGTCTCTTGTTAGTGAAGATCTGCCCTGGTCTCTTGTTAGTGAAGATCTGTCCTGGTCTCTTGTTACTGATGGTTTGGCCCAATCTCTTGTTACTGATGGTTTGGCACGGTCTCTTGTTACTGATGGTTTGGCCCGGTCTCTTGTTACTGATGGTTTGGCCCGGTCTCTTGTTACTGATGGTTTGACCTTGTCTCTTGTTACTGATGGTTTGGCACGGTCTCTTGTTACTGATGGTTTGGCACGGTCTCTTGTTACTGATGGTTTGGCCCGGTCTCTTGTTACTGATGGTTTGGCCTTGTCTCTTGTTACTGATGGTTTGGCCTTGTCTCTTGTTACTGATGGTTTGGCCTTGTCTCTTGTTGCTGATGGTTTGGCCCGGTCTCTTGTTACTGATGGTTTGGCACGGTCTCTTGTTACTGATGGTTTGGCCTGGTCTCTTGTTACTGATGGTTTGGCCTTGTCTCTTGTTACTAATGGTTTGGCCTTGTCTCTTGTTACTGATGGTTTGGCCTTGTCTCTTGTTACTGATGGTTTGACCTTGTCTCTTGTTACTGATGGTTTGGCCTTGTCTCTTGTTGCTGATGGTTTGGCACAGTCTCTTGTTACTGATGGTTTGGCCTTGTCTCTTGTTACTAATGGTTTGGCCTTGTCTCTTGTTACTGATTGTTTGGCCTTGTCTCTTGTTACTGATTGTTTGGCCTTGTCTCTTGTTACTGATTGTTTGGCCTTGTCTATTGTTACTGATGGTTTGGCCTTGTCTCTTGTTACTGATGGTTTGGCCCAGTCTCTTGTTACTGATGGTTTGGCCCAGTCTCTTGTTACTGATGGTTTGGCCCAGTCTCTTGTTACTGATGGTTTGGCCCAGTCTCTTGTTACTGATGGTTTGGCCCAGTCTCTTGTTACTGATGGCTTGGCCCAGTCTCTTGTTACTGATTGTTTGGCCGGTCTCTTGTTAGTGATATATTGGCCCAGTCTCTTGTTACTGATGGTTTGGCCGGTCTCTTGTTAGTGATATATTGGCCCAGTCTCTTGTTACTGATGGTTTGGCCCAGTCTCTTGTTACTGATGGCTTGGCCCAGTCTCTTGTTACTGATTGTTTGGCCGGTCTCTTGTTAGTGATATATTGGCCCAGTCTCTTGTTACTGATGGTTTGGCCGGTCTCTTGTTAGTGATATATTGGCCCAGTCTCTTGTTACTGATGGTTTGGCCCAGTCTCTTGTTAGTGACAGTTTGGCCGGTCTCTTGTTAGTGATATATTGGTCCGGTCTCTTGTTAGGGATGGATTGGTCCGGTCTCTTGTTGGCGAAGGGCTGTTAGTTGAACCGTCCAGAATTCGAAGTGATATAAACTAACATGTTCTCAGAATCAGATCTTTCTATCTGGATTTTAATACTTGAGGGGATAATGTCCATATACAACAGGTGAAATAAGTGTTGAACACA
The DNA here is from genome assembly GCF_046119375.1 of Phyllobates terribilis. Classification (NCBI taxonomy): domain Eukaryota; kingdom Metazoa; phylum Chordata; class Amphibia; order Anura; family Dendrobatidae; genus Phyllobates; species Phyllobates terribilis. The sequence continues at coordinate 322,832,458 of NW_027362772.1, read as the reverse complement.
TCACCAATTTTCTAAGTAAATCTCTTTCTAAAGGTGCTATTGACATGAAATTCTCACCAAATGTCGGTAACAACCCATCCAATCCACACAGGCAAATAAATCACCAAAGATGTCCATAAATGATGTGCAATAATGAGAAATAACACTGTGAAAAGTGTTGAACATCTTACTGACATTTATGTAATACTTAGTTTGATTTGTCTTTGTGGATTGGACGGGTTGTTACCGACTTCTGGGGAGAATTTCATGTCAGTAGCGCCTTTAGAAAGAGATTTACTTAGAAAATTGGTGATGTGTTCAATACTTATGTCACCGCTGTATACATATATATATAAATATATATATATATATTGTAGGGTTCGGTACTCACTCAGCCGCGTTAGAGGTAGGCACAGGACACTGTCTTGTCTGGCACAGTGTAACAAAAGCAGAATGTAAACAGTCCATACAATATGGCGGGTTCACCCGGTCACGGTCAGTGTCTTTTTTGCACAAACACTCTGGAGGTCTCCACACCTCCAGCCACATACACTGAATGAGACACTTGGTCTTTATTTTATACACACGCCCTGGGGTGGGGATATGTGAGCAGCCAATTCCCCCCATCTCTTATAACTGATCGAAGAAACCGGCCCTGATACGCCCTATTAACCCTCTCAGCACTATGTGTGCTGGAGCATGCTTTCCCGGTTTCACATCACTGAAGCTGCCAACCTCAGCGACACATATCTCCCCTCAAGGACATGTTACAATATATACAAATATATATATATATATATATATATATATATATATATATATATATATATATACACATATATATGTGTGTAAATGATGAAACATGTCGGAGTGTTCTGCTTTCTGACTTCTTGAGCTGTAGACCATCCCGATGCCGGCGTCCGTGGAGTAGAGCGGAGGAATCTGTTCTTAATGAGACTAAAGCAATCAGATGATTGATCCGCGGTCTGCTGTAAATGCATCAACATCCGACCACCGTACATTATACCGATCGGCTTCATGAAGAGCCACTTATATAAATAAGTTTCATCGGAGCTGAGGTCTTTCATCGCCACTTCCAGCTCAGCTTCAATCTGCTCATGCAGAATCACAGCCGGCTGAGAGGCTCGACCACCATCATACAAAGAGCGGCATAAATCACACGGCTCCGGAGCAGCCGGGGCGCCACAATCCATCTGTGCTCCATGAATGGAAAACCAAGATGAAGACGAGTCCTTGTGTGTACAAGGCCCTATAGCCGGCTCAGGAAGGGGCGCCACAGGGCGAGTGCAGGAGTCATCTGGAACTTACAGCTCTCCCCAGAAACCATCCGTCTTCCCCTTTACTAGTTTCCCGTCAGCTCATCCTTACCCGATGGCATGAGCCAAACATTCAGATGAGATGCCTCTAGAAGGGTCTACATCTAAAAAAAAAAACCTTTACAATTTCTAGTTCTAGATCTGTCCAAATATTTTTTATAAACACTGATTCTTGTATTCATGTATCCTGTAGAACAATAGGTTCTGCATTTATTAAACTTCTCGACTGTCGGCTTTTCATAGCAGTTGCTCCCAATTATGGCATCAGGGGTTAAATACAGTCGATGACACTAGACATGAGCGTATGGGCCCATAGGTCCTGCCGTCAGGCTCTTCCTTTTGGAGCCTTTGGTTGAAGCTTCATGTCTGACCCGTGTTCCTCTAGGGTGATGGAGCCTCCTGGAATGGACCTCCATGTCACAGATTGTCTGGACCGAAGCCTTGCCTGCACCTGACCGGTGAAGATGAACGGTCTGGACAGTAATGAGGTGTATTACTGATTATAGGGACTTTCTCTTGTGCCGCTGCGGGATGAGTTTCCCGTGTTTTACATAATTAATGTTATTGGACTTTTCTGGGTTGGAAGGATGATGGTTTATGGCTGGAGATTATTCTGGGCCCCTTCCACATCTATTATGCTTACTCTCTTTATGTTGATACGTTGTTGATGCATCCTCCTTCCGTCCTTCTTCCATGTTGATGGATCCTCCTTCTGTCCTTCCTTCATATTGATGACTCCTCCTCATCTTTCCTCCATGTTGATGGATCCTCCTTCTATCCTTCCTTCATATGTATGGCTCCTTCTCATCTTTCCTCCATGTTGATGGATCCTCCTTCCGTCCTTCCTCCATGTTGATGGATCCTCCTTCTATCCTTCCTTCATATGTATGGCTCCTCCTCGTCTTTCCTCCATGTTGATGGATCCTCCTTCATGTTGATGGATTCTCCTTCCGTCCTTCCTTCATGTTGATGGATCCTTCTTCCGTTTCTACATCTGGCGGCCTCTTGCCTATGAAGTGGTTGATGGTGTTAGGCTTTCTCCAGTTATTGAGTAGATGTGACCCCTGATTATAATGATTTGAGAGGTCACCGCTGTGTGAAGCGAGGGACGAGGCGTCAGCACCATGTTTGCAGTTGAGGGAGGGGGCATAGTGATATTTCTGTACAAATAATAATGTAAATCAGCATTTTGCTCCATGATAAATGATTCCGGGCAGAACGTTCCCTGCTGCTGCTGCTATTAATGTGCTCGGCTGCTATACGAGAGGCGGAAAATGTGGATCTTATTTCTTGCTGACTTCTGGGACTCCTGAACCCCGGGGAGAAAGATTGTAAACTAAGAACAAAATGTTCCATTTGTTTAAACATCTCCCGAGCCGAAACGCGCTGTGGATATTCCTCCTCTGCTGACATAGGGCTTCGCGTATGCCGAGCAAATTACCGCCGGGAGCTTAACCCCTGAAGGCCCGAGGCTCTGCATGATTCAGGCATCACAGGAGCCGGGACACCTGGCGATGGAACATAGACACCCTGTCCACCACCGACATGACCGCGGCTGGGGACGGATGACAGTGTCGATCTATGTATCTATGAGACCCCCAAGAATGGTGCAATCAGACCCCACATAACTCAATGCAGCCGCTGTTACGAGGCGCAACCACAACTACAACACAGCGGAGCTCATCCATCAATACGTGACCTGGAGAAAGACGCTGCAAGTACAGAGGAACAGGAGCAACCGAGACCCTGGCCACCATATTATCACCCCGACTCAGCCGGGGAACAACAAGCCCCAGATCACCCTGCTCAGCTCCACCCTGGCCACCACATTATCACCCCGACACAGCCGGGGAACAACAAACCCCAGATCACCCTGCTCAGCTCCACCCTGGCCACCACATTATCACCCCGACTCAGCCGGGGAACAACAATCCCCAGATCACCCTGCTCAGCTCCACCCTGGCCACCACATTATCACCCCGACTCAGCCGGGGAACAACAATCCCCAGATCACCCTGCTCAGCTCCACCCTGGCCACCACATTATCACCCCGACTCAGCCGGGGAACAACAATCCCCAGATCACCCTGCTCAGCTCCACCCTGGCCACCACATTATCACCCCGACTCAGCCGGGGAACAACAATCCCCAGATCACCCTGCTCAGCTCCACCCTGGCCACCATATTATCACCTCGGCTCAGCCGGGGAACAACAAACCCCAGATCACCCTGCTCAGCTCCACCCTGGCCACCATATTATCACCCCGACTCAGCCGGGGAACAACAAGCCCCAGATCACCCTGCTCAGCTCCACCCTGGCCACCACATTATCACCCCGACTCAGCCGGGGAACAACAATCCCCAGATCACCCTGCTCAGCTCCACCCTGGCCACCACATTATCACCCCGACACAGCCGGGGAACAACAATCCCCAGATCACCCTGCTCAGCTCCACCCTGGCCACCATATTATCACCCCGACTCAGCCGGGGAACAACAAACCCCAGATCACCCTGCTCAGCTCCACCCTGGCCACCACATTATCACCCCGACTCAGCCGGGGAACAACAATCCCCAGATCACCCTGCTCAGCTCCACCCTGGCCACCATATTATCACCTCGGCTCAGCCGGGGAACAACAAACCCCAGATCACCCTGCTCAGCTCCACCCTGGCCACCATATTATCACCCCGACTCAGCCGGGGAACAACAAGCCCCAGATCACCCTGCTCAGCTCCACCCTGGCCACCATATTATCACCTCAGCTCAGCCGGGGAACAACAAGCCCCAGATCACCCTGCTCAGCTCCACCCTGGCCACCATATTATCACCCCGACTCAGCCGGGGAACAACAAGCCCCAGATCACCCTGCTCAGCTCCACCCTGGCCACCACATTATCACCCCGACTCAGCCGGGGAACAACAAGCCCCAGATCACCCTGCTCAGCTCCACCCTGGCCACCATATTATCACCCCGACTCAGCCGGGGAACAACAAGCCCCAGATCACCCTGCTCAGCTCCACCCTGGCCACCATATTATCACCCCGGCTCAGCCGGGGAACAACAAGCCCCAGATCACCCTGCTCAGCTCCACCCTGGCCACCATATTATCACCCCGACTCAGCCGGGGAACAACAAGCCCCAGATCACCCTGCTCAGCTCCACCCTGGCCACCATATTATCACCCCGACTCAGCCGGGGAACAACAAGCCCCAGATCACCCTGCTCAGCTCCACCCTGGCCACCATATTATCACCCCGACTCAGCCGGGGAACAACAAGCCCCAGAACACCCTGCTCAGCTCCACCCTGGCCACCATATTATCACCCCGACTCAGCCGGGGAACAACAAGCCCCAGATCACCCTGCTCAGCTCCACCCTGGCCACCACATTATCACCTCGGCTCAGCCGGGGAACAACAAGCCCCAGATCACCCTGCTCAGCTCCACCCTGGCCACCATATTATCACCCCGACTCAGCCGGGGAACAACACGCCCCAGATCACCCTGCTCAGCTCCACCCTGGCCACAATATTATCACCCCGACTCAGCCGGGGAACAACAAGCCCCAGATCACCCTGCTCAGCTCCACCCTGGCCACCATATTATCACCCCGACTCAGCCGGGGAACAACACGCCCCAGATCACCCTGCTCAGCTCCACCCTGGCCACCATATTATCACCCCGACTCAGCCGGGGAACAACAAGCCCCAGATCACCCTGCTCAGCTCCACCCTGGCCACCACATTATCACCTCGGCTCAGCCGGGGAACAACAAACCCCAGATCACCCTGCTCAGCTCCACCCTGGCCACCATATTATCACCCCGACTCAGCCGGGGAACAACAAGCCCCAGATCACCCTGCTCAGCTCCACCCTGGCCACCACATTATCACCTCGGCTCAGCCGGGGAACAACAAACCCCAGATCACCCTGCTCAGCTCCACCCTGGCCACCATATTATCACCCCGACTCAGCCGGGGAACAACAAGCCCCAGATCACCCTGCTCAGCTCCACCCTGGCCACCACATTATCACCTCGGCTCAGCCGGGGAACAACAAACCCCAGATCACCCTGCTCAGCTCCACCCTGGCCACAATATTATCACCCCGACTCAGCCGGGGAACAACAAGCCCCAGATCACCCTGCTCAGCTCCACCCTGGCCACCACATTATCACCTCGGCTCAGCCGGGGAACAACAAACCCCAGATCACCCTGCTCAGCTCCACCCTGGCCACCACATTATCACCTCGGCTCAGCCGGGGAACAACAAACCCCAGATCACCCTGCTCAGCTCCACCCTGGCCACAATATTATCACCCCGACTCAGCCGGGGAACAACAAACCCCAGATCACCCTGCTCAGCTCCACCCTGGCCACCACATTATCACCCCGACTCAGCCGAGGAACAACAAGCCCCAGATCACCCTGCTCAGCTCCACCCTGGCCACCACATTATCACCCCGACTCAGCCGAGGAACAACAAACCCCAGATCACCCTGCTCAGCTCCACCCTGGCCACCACATTATCACCCCGACTCAGCCGAGGAACAACAAGCCCCAGATCACCCTGCTCAGCTCCACCCTGGCCACCACATTATCACCCCGACTCAGCCGGGGAACAACAAGCCCCAGATCACCCTGCTCAGCTCCACCCTGGCCACCATATTATCACCCCGACTCAGCCGAGGAACAACAAGCCCCAGATCACCCTGCTCAGCTCCACCCTGGCCACCATATTATCACCCCGACTCAGCCGAGGAACAACAAGCCCCAGATCACCCTGCTCAGCTCCACCCTGGCCACCACATTATCACCCCGACTCAGCCGGGGAACAACAAGCCCCAGATCACCCTGCTCAGCTCCACCCTGGCCACCACATTATCACCCCGACTCAGCCGGGGAACAACAAGCCCCAGATCACCCTGCTCAGCTCCACCCTGGCCACCATATTATCACCCCGACTCAGCCGGGGAACAACAAGCCCCAGATCACCCTGCTCAGCTCCACCCTGGCCACCACATTATCACCCCGACTCAGCCGGTGAACTACAAGCCCCAGATCACCCTGGCCACCATATTATCACCCCGACTCAGCCGGGGAACAACAAGCCCCAGATCACCCTGCTCAGCTCCACCCTGGCCACCATATTATCACCCCGACTCAGCCGGGGAACAACAAGCCCCAGATCACCCTGCTCAGCTCCACCCTGGCCACCATATTATCACCCCGACTCAGCCGGGGAACAACAAGCCCCAGATCACCCTGCTCAGCTCCACCCTGGCCACCATATTATCACCCCGACTCAGCCGGGGAACAACAAGCCCCAGATCACCCTGCTCAGCTCCACCCTGGCCACCATATTATCACCCCGACTCAGCCGGGGAACAACAAGCCCCAGATCACCCTGCTCAGCTCCACCCTGGCCACCACATTATCACCCCGACTCAGCCGGGGAACAACAAGCCCCAGATCACCCTGCTCAGCTCCACCCTGGCCACCACATTATCACCCCGACTCAGCCGGGGAACAACAAGCCCCAGATCACCCTGCTCAGCTCCACCCTGGCCACCATATTATCACCCCGACTCAGCCGGGGAACAACAAGCCCCAGATCACCCTGCTCAGCTCCACCCTGGCCACCACATTATCACCCCGACTCAGCCGGGGAACAACAAGCCCCAGATCACCCTGCTCAGCTCCACCCTGGCCACCATATTATCACCCCGACTCAGCCGGGGAACAACAAGCCCCAGATCACCCTGCTCAGCTCCACCCTGGCCACCATATTATCACCCCGACTCAGCCGGGGAACAACAAGCCCCAGATCACCCTGCTCAGCTCCACCCTGGCCACCATATTATCACCCCGACTCAGCCGGGGAACAACAAGCCCCAGATCACCCTGCTCAGCTCCACCCTGGCCACCACATTATCACCCCGACTCAGCCGGGGAACAACAAGCCCCAGATCACCCTGCTCAGCTCCACCCTGGCCACCACATTATCACCCCGACTCAGCCGGGGAACAACAAGCCCCAGATCACCCTGCTCAGCTCCACCCTGGCCACCATATTATTACCCCGACTCAGCCGGGGAACAACAAGCCCCAGATCACCCTGCTCAGCTCCACCCTGGCCACCATATTATCACCCCGACTCAGCCGGTGAACAACAATCCCCAGATCACCCTGCTCAGCTCCACCCTGGCCACCATATTATCACCCCGACTCAGCCGGGGAACAACAAGCCCCAGATCACCCTGCTCAGCTCCACCCTGGCCACCACATTATCACCCCGACTCAGCCGGGGAACAACAAGCCCCAGATCACCCTGCTCAGCTCCACCCTGGCCACCACATTATCACCCCGACTCAGCCGGGGAACAACAAGCCCCAGATCACCCTGCTCAGCTCCACCCTGGCCACCATATTATCACCCCGACTCAGCCGGGGAACAACAAACCCCAGATCACCCTGCTCAGCTCCACCCTGGCCACCACATTATCACCCCGACTCAGCCGGGGAACAACAAGCCCCAGATCACCCTGCTCAGCTCCACCCTGGCCACCATATTATCACCCCGACTCAGCCGGGGAACAACACGCCCCAGAACACCCTGCTCAGCTCCACCCTGGCCACCATATTATCACCCCGACTCAGCCGGGGAACAACAAGCCCCAGATCACCCTGCTCAGCTCCACCCTGGCCACCATATTATCACCCCGACTCAGCCGGGGAACAACAAGCCCCAGATCACCCTGCTCAGCTCCACCCTGGCCACCATATTATCACCTCGGCTCAGCCGGGGAACAACAAGCCCCAGATCACCCTGCTCAGCTCCACCCTGGCCACCATATTATCACCTCGGCTCAGCCGGGGAACAACAAGCCCCAGATCACCCTGCTCAGCTCCACCCTGGCCACCATATTATCACCTCGGCTCAGCCGGGGAACAACAAGCCCCAGATCACCCTGCTCAGCTCCACCCTGGCCACCATATTATCACCCCGGCTCAGCCGGGGAACAACAAGCCCCAGATCACCCTGCTCAGCTCCACCCTGGCCACCATATTATCACCCCGACTCAGCCGAGGAACAACACGCCCCAGATCACCCTGCTCAGCTCCACCCTGGCCACCATATTATCACCCCGACTCAGCCGAGGAACAACAAGCCCCAGATCACCCTGCTCAGCTCCACCCTGGCCACCACATTATCACCCCGACTCAGCCGGGGAACAACAAACCCCAGATCACCCTGCTCAGCTCCACCCTGGCCACCATATTATCACCCCGACTCAGCCGGGGAACAACAAGCCCCAGATCACCCTGCTCAGCTCCACCCTGGCCACCACATTATCACCCCGACTCAGCCGGGGAACAACAAGCCCCAGAACACCCTGCTCAGCTCCACCCTGGCCACCACATTATCACCCCGACTCAGCCGGGGAACAACAAGCCCCAGATCACCCTGCTCAGCTCCACCCTGGCCACCATATTATCACCCCGACTCAGCCGGGGAACAACAAACCCCAGATCACCCTGCTCAGCTCCACCCTGGCCACCATATTATCACCCCGGCTCAGCCGGGGAACAACAAGCCCCAGATCACCCTGCTCAGCTCCACCCTGGTCTCTGTATATCGGGGTCTCTGTCTATCGGGGTCTCTGTCTATCGGAGTCTCTGTCTATCGGAGGTGTCTGTATATCGGGGTCTCTGTATATCGGGGGAGTCTCTGTATATCGGAGTCTCTATGGGGCGTCTGTATATAGGGGTCTCTGTATATCGGGGTCTCTGTATATCGGGGGGTCTCTGTATATCGGAGTCTCTGTATATCGGGGGCGTCTGTATATGGGGGTGTCTGTATATCGGGTGCTCTATATCGGGGTGTCTGTATATCGGGGGCTCTGTATATCAGGGTCTCTGTATATCGGGGTCTCTGTATATCGGGGGTCTCTGTATATCAGGGTCTCTGTATATCGGGGGGTCTCTGTATATTGGGGTCTCTGTATATCGGGGTCTCTGTATATCGGGGTGTCTGTATATTGGGGGCTCTGAATATCGGGGACTTTGTATATCAGGGGTTCTTTATATCGGGGGTCTCTGTATATCCGGGGGGTCTCTGTATATCGGGGTCTCTGTATATCAAGGGTTCTGTATATCGGGGGCTCTGTATATCGGGGGCTCTGTATATCGGGGGCTCTGTATATCGGCGGGTCTGTATATCAGGGGGGGTCTCTGTATATCGGGGGCATCTGTATATCGGCGTCTCTGTATATCGGGGTCTCTGTATATCGGGGTCTCTGTATATCGGCGGGTCTGTATATCGGCGGGTCTGTATATCAGGGGGGGTCTCTGTATATCGGGGGCGTCTGTATATCGGGGTCTGTGTATATCGGGGTCTCTATATATCGGGGGTCTCTGTATATCGGGTGGTCTCTGTATATCGGGGGGTCTCTATATATCGGGGGCTCTGTATATCGGCGGGTCTGTATATCAGGGGGGGGTCTGTATATCAGGGGGGTCTCTGTATATCAAGGGTTCTGTATATCGGCGGGTCTGTATATCAGAGGGGGTCTCTGTATATCGGGGTCTCTGTATATCGGGGTCTCTGTATATCGGCGGGTCTGTATATCGGGGGGTCTGTATATCGGGGGCTCTGTATATCGGCGGGTCTGTATATCGGCGGGTCTGTATATCAGGGGGGGTCTCTGTATATCAGGGGCGTCTGTATATCGGGGTCTGTGTATATCGGGGTCTCTATATATCGGGGTCTCTGTATATCGGGTGGTCTCTGTATATCGGGGGGTCTCTATATATCGGGAGCTCTGTATATCGGCGGGTCTGTATATCAGGGGGGTCTCTGTATATCAAGGGTTCTGTATATGGGGGGTCTCTATATATCGGGGGCTCTGTATATCGGCGGGTCTGTATATCAGGGGGGGGTCTGTATATCAGGGGGGTCTCTGTATATCAGGGGGGTCTCTGTATATCAAGGGTTCTGTATATCGGGGGCTCTGTATATCGGGGGCGTCTGTATATTGGCGAGTCTGTATATCGGGGGGGTCTCTATATATCGGGGTCTCTGTATATCAGGGGTGTCTGTATATCAGGGGTGTCTGTATATCGGGGATCTGTATATCGGGGGTCTGTATATCGGGGGGTCTCTGTCTATCGGGGTCTCTGTCTATCGGGGTCTCTGTCTATTGGGGGGGTCTCTGTATATCGGAGTCTCTGTATATCGGGGTCTCTGTATATCGGGTTGTCTGTATATTGGGGGTCTGTATATGGGGGGGTCTCTGTATATCGGGGTGTCTGTATATCGGGGTGTCTGTATATCGGGGGTGTCTGTATATATGGGTGTCTGTATATAGGGGTGTCTGTATATAGGGGGGCTCTGTATATCGGGGTCTGTATATCGGGGGCGTCTGTATATCGGGGTGTCTGTATATTGCGGGCTCTGTATATCGGGGGTCTCTGTATATCAGGGTCTCTGTATATCGGGGGGTCTCTGTATATCGGGGGTCTGTATATCGGGAGGTCTCTGTATATCGGGGTCTCTGTATATCAAGGGTTCTGTATATCCAAGTCTCTGTATATCGGGGGCGTCTGTATATTGGGGTCTCTGTATATCGGGGGCTCTATATCGGGGTGTCTGTATATCGGGGTCTCTGTATATCGGGGGTCTCTGTATATCAGGGTCTCTGTATATCGGGGGGTCTCTGTATATTGGGGTCTCTGTATATCGGGGTGTCTGTATATTGGGGGCTCTGTATATCGGGGACTTTGTATATCAGGGGTTCTTTATATCGGGGGGTCTCTGTATATCCGGGGGGTCTCTGTATATCGGGGTCTCTGTATATCAAGGGTTCTGTATATCGGAGTCTCTGTATATCGGGGGCTCTGTATATCGGGGGCTCTGTATATCGGCGGGTCTGTATATCAGGGGGGGTCTCTGTATATCGGGGGCATCTGTATATCGGCGTCTCTGTATATCAGGGTCTCTGTATATCGGCGGGTCTGTATATCGGGGGGTCTGTATATCGGGGGCTCTGTATATCGGCGGGTCTGTATATCGGCGGGTCTGTATATCAGGGGGGGTCTCTGTATATCGGGGGCGTCTGTATATCGGGGTCTGTGTATATCGGGGTCTCTATATATCGGGGGTCTCTGTATATCGGGTGGTCTCTGTATATCGGGGGGTCTCTATATATCGGGAGCTCTGTATATCGGCGGGTCTGTATATCAGGGGGGGGTCTGTATATCAGGGGGGTCTCTGTATATCAAGGGTTCTGTATATCGGGGGGTCTCTATATATCGGGGGCTCTGTATATCGGCGGGTCTGTATATCAGGGGGGGGTCTGTATATCAGGGGGGTCTCTGTATATCAGGGGGGTCTCTGTATATCAAGGGTTCTGTATATCGGGGGCTCTGTATATCGGGGGCGTCTGTATATTGGCGAGTCTGTATATCGGGGGGTCTCTATATATCGGGGTCTCTGTATATCAGGGGTGTCTGTATATCAGGGGTGTCTGTATATCGGGGATCTGTATATCGGGGGTCTGTATATCGGGGGGTCTCTGTCTATCGGGGTCTCTGTCTATTGGGGGGGTCTCTGTATATCGGAGTCTCTGTATATCGGGGTCTCTGTATATCGGGTTGTCTGTATATTGGGGGTCTGTATATGGGGGGGTCTCTGTATATCGGGGTGTCTGTATATCGGGGTGTCTGTATATCGGGGGTGTCTGTATATATGGGTGTCTGTATATAGGGGTGTCTGTATATAGGGGGGCTCTGTATATCGGGGTCTGTATATCGGGGGCGTCTGTATATCGGGGTGTCTGTATATTGCGGGCTCTGTATATCAGGGGCTCTGTATATCGGGGGTCTCTGTATATCAGGGTCTCTGTATATCAGGGTCTCTGTATATCGGGGGGTCTCTGTATATCGGGGGTCTGTATATCGGGAGGTCTCTGTATATCGGGGTCTCTGTATATCAAGGGTTCTGTATATCCGAGTCTCTGTATATCGGGGGCGTCTGTATATTGGGGTCTCTGTATATCGGGGGCTCTATATCGGGGTGTCTGTATATTGGGGGCTCTGTATATCGGGGACTTTGTATATCAGGGGTTCTTTATATCGGGGGGTCTCTGTATATCGGGGGGTCTCTGTATATCGGGGTCTCTGTATATCAAGGGTTCTGTATATCGGAGTCTCTGTATATCGGGGGCTCTGTATATCGGCGGGTCTGTATATCAGGGGGGGTCTCTGTATATCGGGGTCTGTGTATATCGGGGGCTCTGTATATCGGGGGCTCTGTATATCGGCGGGTCTGTATATCCGCGGGGGTCTGTATATCAGGGGGGTCTCTGTATATCAAGGGGTCTCTGTATATCAAGGGTTCTGTATATCGGGGGCTCTATATATCGGGGGCGTCTGTATATTGGCGGGTCTGTATATCGGGGGGGTCTCTGTATATCGGGGTCTCTATATATCGGGGGTCTCTGTATATCGGGGGGTCTCTGTATATCGGGGGTCTGTATATCGACGGGTCTGTATATTGGCGGGTCTGTATATCAGGGGGGGTCTGTATATCAGGGGGGTCTCTGTATATCAAAGGGTCTCTGTATATCAAGGGTTCTGTATATCGGGGGCGTCTGTATATCGGGGGCGTCTGTATATCAGGGGGGTCTCTGTATATCGGGGGGTCTGTATATCGGGGGGTCTCTGTATATCAGGGGGGTCTGTATATCGGGGTCTCTGTATATCGGGGAGTCTCTGTATATCGGAGTCTGTATTACGGGGTCTCTGTATATCGGGGGGGTCTCTGTATATCGGGGGGTCTGTATATCGAGGGGTCTCTGTATATCGGGGGGTCTGTATATCGGGAGCGTCTGTATATCGGGGGGTCTCTGTATTGCGGGGGTCTCTGTATATCACAGTCTCTGTATTTCGGGGTCTCTGTATATCGGGGGCCGGTGCAGAGCGGACTCAGCGGCGGAGCAGTGAAGGTTCCTGAGGCCTCCAGGATTCTGCGCAGATTTACGGCTGCAGTAAAACAGAACAGGTTTCTGCTTCAGTAATTTCCCAGCGGTTTATGAGCCGCACAATAAAGAACGTCGTCCTGCAGCATCGTATGGTGAGGACAGCTGGAGCCGCTGCATCAGTGTCCTGTGCGACCCAGAACATGAGAGCGGAGACAGGGAGCCCTCCTGTACAGGGGGACGGGGGCAGCAGGGGGGATGGGGAAGTTACCTGTACAGGGGGACGGGGGCAGCAGGGGGACGGGAAAGTTACCTGTACAGGCGGACGGGGGCAGCAGGGGGACGGGAAAGTTACCTGTACAGGGGGACGGAGGCAGCAGGGGGACGGGAAAGTTACCTGTACAGGGGGACGGAGGCAGCAGGGGGATGGGAAAGGTACCTGTACAGGGGGACGGGGGCAGCAGGGGGACGGGAAAGTTACCTGTACAGGGGGACAGGGGCAGCAGGGGGACGGGAATGTTACCTGTACAAGGGGACCGGGGCAGCAGGGGGACAGGAAAGTTACCTGTACAGGGGGACAGGGCAGCAGGGGGAGGGGAAAGTTACCTGTTCATGGGGACGGGGACCGCAGGGGAACAGGGGCTGCATGGGGATGGGGGCTGCACGGGGATGGGGAACTTACCTGTACAGGGGGACGGGGGCCAACAGGGGCCGCAGGGGGACAGGTACTGCAGGGGCACGGGGGTCGCAGGGGGACGGGGGCTGCAGGGGGGATGGGGAAGTTACCTTTACAGGGGGATGGGGGCCACAGTGTGGGAACAGGAGCCGTGGGGGGACAGAGGCTGCAGGGGTATGGGGGGCCGCAGGGGGACAGGGGCTGCAGGGGGGATGGGGAAGTTACCTTTACAGGGAGACATGGGGCCACTGTGGGACAAGAGCCGCGGGGGGACGTGGGCCGCAGGGGGATGGGGGCTGCAAGGGAAAAGGGGGCCGCGGGCCGCAGGGGGGATGGGGAAGTTACCTGTACAGAGTGCCAGGGGGACAGGGGCCACAGGGGAATGGGAAAGATACCTGTACAGGGGGACAGGGGCCACAGGGGGATGGGGAAGTTACCTGTACAGGGGGACGGAGGCCACATTGGGACAGGAGCTGCAGGGCGGACAGGCCCTGCAGGGGAACATGAGGGCCGCGGGGGGGAATGGGGGCCGCAAGGGGTCAGGGGACGCAGGGGGGACAGGGGCTGCAGGGGGATGAGGAAGTTACCTGTACAGAATGCCAGGGGGACAGGGGCCACAGGGGAATGGGGAAGGTACCTGTACAGAGGACCATGGCGACAGGGGCTGTTGGAGGACGCAGGTGGACGGGGGCCACAGGAGGACAAGGGCCGTAGGGGGACAGGGTTCGCTGATGGATATGGGTTACAGGGGGATGGGGAAGTTAACTGTACATAGGTCCAGGGGCTAAAGGGAAACAGGGGTTGCAGGGGGATAAGGGGGACGGGGGCCGCGGAAGGCACCTGTACAGAGGGCCAGAAGCCACAGGGGGATAGGACCTATAGTGGGTTGGGGCTACAGGGGGACAGGGGCCCGCAAAGGGGCAGGGGCTGCTGGGGGACAGGTAGGTCATCTGACCAGAGGGGCAGGGGCTGCAAAGGGGCGGGGGCCACAAGTCAGCAGCAGCTGCACAGATGTGATGCGCTTCTGACTCCACATCGTGAAGCGTCTCTTCCTGCCTCGGTCACACCGGCCGCAGATACTCTGACCCTGCGCGGCACATCAGCTGTGACATGCGGAGTCCTCGTATCTAGCAGACAATGGTGTCATTATGTGACTACATTTCCCAGCATGCCTGTCTGCACGGTGTGACTAGAGTGGAGTTTTTCTATTTCTATTTTCCTCTTTTCCTCCTTCCTTTTTTCCATCTTTCTTTTGGTTTCCTTTTCCCCTTTTTTTTTCTTTGTCTTTCCTCTTTCCCACCTTCCTTCTTTTCTTTTCCCTTTCTTTTCCTTCTTTCTTTTCTCTCTCCCTTTGTTTTCTAATGTTGTCTTTCCTTCTTTCATCTTCGCTTTCTCTCCCTTCCTTTTTCCGTCCTTTGTTCTGTGCCTTTCTTGTTACCTTCTTTCCCCTGCCCTCCTCGGATGTTGCAGCATGGGGGAGTGCACTGACCGGCGGCTCAGCTGTGGCCATGGTGCATCTGTCCGTCATCAGCAGGCGGGGAGCAGTGTGCTCCTGATCATCTTCTCGTATGATGACTGTGCGGTCCACATACGGCCGGCAGGTTGTCGGCAGGGAGCAGTTTGCTCCTGATCATCTTCTTGTATAATGACTGTGCGGTCCACATACGGCCGGCAGGTTGTCGGCAGGGAGCAGTTTGCTCCTGATCATCTTCTCGTATGATAACTGCGGTCCACATACGGCCGGCAGGTTGTCGGCAGGGAGCAGTGTTCTCCTGATCATCTTCTCGTATGATGACTGTGCTGTCCACATACGGCCGGCAGGTTGTCGGCAGGGAGCAGTGTGCTCCTGATCATCTTCTCGTATGATGACTGTGCGGTCCACATACGGCCGGCAGGTTGTCGGCAGGGAGCAGTGTTCTCCTCATCATCTTCTCGTATGATGACTGTGCTGTCCACATACGGCCGGCAGGTTGTCGGCAGGGAGCAGTTTGCTCCTGATCATCTTCTCGTATGATGACTGTGCGGTCCACATACGGCCGGCAGGTTGTCGGCAGGGAGCAGTTTTCTCCTGATCATCTTCTCGTATGATGACTGTGCTGTCCACATACGGCAGGCAGGTTGTCGGCAGGGAGCAGTTTGCTCCTGATCATCTTCTCGTATGATGACTGTGCTGTCCACATACGGCCGGCAGGTTGTCGGTGGGGAGCAGTGTTCTCCTGATCATCTTCTCGTATGATGACTGTGCGGTCCACATACGGCCGGCAGGTTGTCGGCAGGGAGAAGTGTGCTCCTGATCATCTTCTCATATGATGACTGTGCGGTCCACATACGGCTGGCAGGTTGTCGGCAGGGAGCAGTGTGCTCCTGATCATCTTCTCGTATGATGACTGTGCGGTCCACATATGGCCGGCAGGTTGTCGGTGGGGAGCAGTGTTCTCCTGATCATCTTCTCGTATGATGACTGTGCGGTCCACATACGGCCGGCAGGTTGTCGGTGGGGAGCAGTGTTCTCCTGATCATCTTCTCGTATGATGACTGTGCGGTCCACATACGGCCGGCAGGTTGTCGGCAGGGAGCAGTGTGCTCCTGATCATCTTCTCGTATGATGACTGTGCGGTCCACATACGGCCGGCAGGTTGTCGGTGGGGAGCAGTGTTCTCCTGATCATCTTCTCGTATGATGACTGTGCGGTCCACATACGGCTGGCAGGTTGCTGGCAGGGAGCAGTTTGCTCCTGATCATCTTCTTGTATAATGACTGTGCGGTCCACATACGGCCGGCAGGTTGTCGGCAGGGAGCAGTGTGCTCCTGATCATCTTCTTGTATGATGACTGTGCGGTCCACATACGGCTGGCAGGTTGTTGGCAGGGAGCAGTTTGCTCCTGATCATCTTCTTGTATAATGACTGTGCGGTCCACATACGGCCGGCAGGTTGTCGGCAGGGAGCAGTGTGCTCCTGATCATCTTCTCGTATGATGACTGTGCGGTCCACATACGGCCGGCAGGTTGTCGGCAGGGAGCAGTGTGCTCCTGATCATCTTCTCGTATGATGACTGTGCGGTCCACATACGGCTGGCAGGTTGTCGGCTGGGAGCAGTGTGCTCCTGATCATCTTCTCGTATGATGACTGTGCTGTCCACATACGGCCGGCAGGTTGTCGGCGGGGAGCAGTTTGCTCCTGATCATCTTCTCGTATGACTGTGCTGTCCACATACGGCCGGCAGGTTGTCGGCGGGGAGCAGTTTGC
Organism: Phyllobates terribilis; assembly: GCF_046119375.1. NCBI lineage: Eukaryota > Metazoa > Chordata > Amphibia > Anura > Dendrobatidae > Phyllobates > Phyllobates terribilis. The sequence continues at coordinate 322,815,239 of NW_027362772.1, read as the reverse complement.
TCCTGATCATCTTCTTGTATGATGACTGTGCGGTCCACATACGGCTGGCAGGTTGTCGGCGGGGAGCAGTTTGCTCCTGATCATCTTCTTGTATGATGACTGTGCGGTCCACATACGGCTGGCAGGTTGTCGGCTGGGAGCAGTGTGCTCCTGATCATCTTCTCGTATGATGACTGCGGTCCACATACGGCTGGCAGGTTGTCGGCGGGGAGCAGTTTGCTCCTGATCATCTTCTCGTATGACTGTGCTGTCCACATACGGCCGGCAGGTTGTCGGCGGGGAGCAGTTTCCTCCTGATCATCTTCTTGTATGATGACTGTGCGGTACACATACGGCTGGCAGGTTGTCGGTGGGGAGCAGTGTGCTCCTGATCATCTTCTCGTATGATGACTGTGCGGTCCACATACGGCTGGCAGGTTGTCGGCTGGGAGCAGTGTGCTCCTGATCATCTTCTCGTATGATGAATGTGCGGCCCACATACGGCTGGCAGGTTGTCGGCGGGGAGCAGTTTGCTCCTGATCATCTTCTCGTATGACTGTGCTGTCCACATACGGCCGGCAGGTTGTCGGCAGGGAGCAGTGTGCTCCTGATCATCTTCTCCTATGATGACTGTGCTGTCCACATACAGCTGGCAGGTTGTCGGCAGGGAGCAGTGTGCTCCTGATCATTTTCTTGTATGATGACTGTGCGGTCCACATACGGCTGGCAGGTTGTCGGCGGGGAGCAGTTTGCTCCTGATCATCTTCTTGTATGATGACTGTGCGATACACATACGGCTGGCAGGTTGTCAGCGGGGAGCAGTGTGCTCCTGATCATCTTCTCGTATGACTGTGCTGTCCACACACGGCCGTCAGGTTGTCGGCGGGGAGCAGTGTGCTCCTGATCATCTTCTCGTATGACTGTGCTGTCCACATACGGCCGGCAGGTTGTCGGCAGGGAGCAGTTTGCTCCTGATCATCTTCTCGTATGACTGTGCTGTCCACATACGGCCGGCAGGTTGTCGGCGGGGAGCAGTTTGCTCCTGATCATCTTCTCGTATGACTGTGCTGTCCACACACGGCCGTCAGGTTGTCGGCGGGGAGCAGTGTGCTCCTGATCATCTTCTCGTATGACTGTGCTGTCCACATACGGCCGGCAGGTTGTCGGCAGGGAGCAGTTTGCTCCTGATCATCTTCTTGTATGATGACTGTGCGGTACACATACCGCCGTCAGGTTGTCGGCAGCCCATCCTCTGCTCACGCTGGGCGATGTCCGGCAGACATTGATCTAATGGCCGGTGTAAACCTTCCAGTCAGCAGATAAGTTAGTGTTTTGCTGTTCTGGCGCAGATGGCGGCTCGTCTACTGGGTCACTGCTTGTCATGAAGGCTTGTGATCCCGGTTGTCAGTGTTGTTCGCGGGTTGTCAGTCTCTTATCTCCCGAGTCCAGATCTTCTTGGGGTGTCAGACGTCAGACTTCGCAGCAGGATCAAACGAGAAATAATTATGTGATTATTTATATCAACAATTAAATGAATCTGGAGGAAATCACATCGTCGCTTTCTGCAAGGAGCAAATCCGGGAAGAGTTTATGTTCTCCATTAATGTGTCGGTGAAGGAGGTGACGTCCTGGCAGACGGTCCACAACGTGCGGGCGCTTCTCGGTAAGATCATAAACTCTGAACATGATGGGATTTATCATGGCCGCCGTCACTGGCCCAGGAGCGTGCAATCCACCCTGGGTTCTCACACCATCCATGTTGGCTCCGGTGAAGTCTCTTTTGCTGTCCATGGTAATGATGTCAGATGGTGGGAGAGTCAGAGATGTGCTGTCACATTGATGCTATCTCAGCTCATCCTTGCCCATCATCCGTCTGTACACTTTGCGCCAATAGTGGCCCGGTGGCGACATGGTCAATGGAGTCCTTACATGTCGTCCTCTTAGCACGGCGATGGTCCCTGTACTGAACCATGGGTTTTGATCTCCATCACTGTGATATATATGAGGGGCACAGCGTTTTAGGTGGTCTGTCTTCAGCTGCTGCCATGACATGAGCTGCTGGGGTCTCAGCCCTGAGACTTGCAGGTTGTGCGCCCTCGGGCTGCTCGGATTCTCTGTAGTGTTAGTTATCCCAGCAGTCCTCAATATCGCTGGCTCTACTGATATCTGCCGACATGATGGTCATAGACAGGGACACACGGAGAATCTCACGTAGATCTCCAGCACAGAAGGATTTCTGGCGCTGACAGGGCGGCATTTCTTCCATGAGGGACGTTCAGGACCATTCAGCTCTTCTCTCTGCTCCTCGTCTCTGATCGGTGCTGTATCACTTCTGGATGGCGATTATGATGTCATCAAGACTATGTAAGGTTCTCATTCCTCCGAATCCAGTATCTGAGCAACAAGTGCCCGAACGTCTGTCAGTGTACAAGGGTCTGCTGTGCATCCAGGTAAAGACCAAGTTTCTTCTCAAAGTCCTGTCTGCCGCCTGCCCACACATCGTACTCCTTTCTGCCGCCTGCCCTGACCTCGTACTCCTGTCTGCCGCCTGCCCTGACCTCGTACTCCTGTCTGCTGCCTGCCCTGACCTTGCACTTCTGTCTGCCGCTTGCCCTGACCTGGCACTCTTGTCTGCCGCCAGCCCTGACCTCATACTGCCAGCTCTGACATCGTACTCCTTTCTGCCGCCTGCCCTGGCCTCTTACTCCTGTCTTCTGCCTGCCCTGACCTCATACTCCTCTCTGCCGCCTGCCCTGACCTCGCACTCCTGTCTGCCGCCTGCCCTGACCTTGCAATTCTGTCTGCCGCCTGCCCTGACCTCGCACTCCTGTCTTGAACCCAAGATTGCCCTCCCAGACTGGTTTTCAGGAGGTAGGGAAAAGTATTTTGTATTCCTGAGACACAAGCCATGAAGCATTTTATTGCTGAGAGTCTGGAGAAGGGACATATCAGACCCTCATCTTCGCCCGCGGCGGCAGGGTTCTTCTTCGTGAATAAGAAAGATGGCGGTCTCAGTCCTGGTTTGGATTTCCGGGAATTGAATCAAATTACCATTTCGAGATCCATACCCTCTTCCAGATCTATTCAACCGGGCTATGGAAGCTAATGTGTTCTCCAAGTTGGATTTAAAGTGGGCCTACAACCTGGTTAAAATCAGAGAAGGGGATGAATGGAAAACAGTGTTCAATACCCCCGAGGGACATTTTGAGAGTCTGGTTATGCCTTTTGGTTTGACCAATGCACCTGCGGTATTCCAGCATTTCATAAATGATATTTTCCATCATTTGGTGGGGAGGTTTGTGGTGGTCTATCTGGATGAGATTTTGGTTTACTCACCCGATTTTGAGACACATCGGGGTCATGTTAAGCCGGTGCTCCAGATATTAAGGGACAACAAACTTTATGTCAAACTAGAGAAATGTCTTTTCACCGTCCAGGAGGTGCAGTTTTTGGGGTACTTGCTGTCATCATCGGGTTTTCGCATGGATCCGGAGAAGGTCCGTACTGTACTTGATTGGGACCGTCCTGAGAACCTGAAGGTATTACAGCGCTTTCTGGGTTTTACTAATTTTTACCAGAAATGTATTCAAAATTATTTGGTAATTGTGAAACCCTTTACTGACATGACAAGGAAGGGGTCTGATCTTTCTAAATGGTCGAATGCTGCCCAGGCTTTTTTTCCTCCCTAATGAATTGTTTTGCCCAGGCACCCATACTCAGTCAAGTCGATGTCTCTCAATCTTTTATTGTATAAGTTGATGCGTCGTAGGTGGGAATTGGGGCTGTGTAGTCTCAGGGTCCGTCCCCTGGTAAATGGCATCCCGTGCTTTCTTTTCCAAAAAAATTATCTTTGGCTGAAAGAAATTATGACTTGGGTCATAGAGAGCTTTTGGCAATTAAATTGGCGTTCCAAGAATGGCGACATTGGTTGAAGGGGGCAGTCATACCTTCAGTCTGCTAAACGTCTCAACCCTAGGCTAGCTAGGTGGTCCCTGTTTTTTACTAGGTTCAATTTTGTTGTCACTTTCTGTCCAGGGGTTAAAAACATCAAGCTGATGCTTTATCCCGGAAGATCCCTCGTGGTGGTGACCATGAGAACCCTGCCCCAATTTTGCAGAAGGGGGTAGTCATTTGACCTGGAGGGTGAGGTGTTGGGAGGTTCAGGGGGACGCCCCTGCCTCCTGCCCTTCGGGGAGGTTATTTGTACCATCTAATTTGCGCCGTAAAATAATTAGGGAACATCATAACTTGGTGCTTGCTGTTCATCCAGATGGTAAGGCAACTGCAGACCTCCTTTTGTTTTTGGTGGCCGGGGTTAGATCAGGATGTGGTTGAACAGGTGTCTGCTTGCAGTTTCTACGTGCGTTCTAAGGTTTCGCGCACCCGTCCGTCTGGTCCTCTTCTTCGACAGCCTACTCCTAGCAATCCATGGACACACTTGTTCATGGATTTTATTACTGACCTTCCGGTATCTGCAGGCAAGGCTGTGGTTCTGGTGGTTGTAGATAGGTTCAGTAAGATGGATAATTTTATCGCATTACTGACACTTCCGAATGCCAAGACACTTGCTCAGCTTTTTATTAATGAAATTGTGAAGCTTCACGGGGTTTCCCCCAATGTGGTGTCAGATTGGGGGACTCAGTTTGTTTCTAAATTCTGGAAAGCTTTCTGTACTCGATTGGGGGTGCAGTTGTCCTTTTCCTCTGTTTTCTATCCTCAGTCGAATGGACAGACCGAGCGTATTAATCAGAATTTAGAGACTCACCTCAGGTGTTTTGTCTCCGAGAACCAGAACGATTGGGTATCTTACTTACCGTTGGCCGAGTTTGCTATTAATAATCATCGCCAAGAATCCACTGGCAGGTCACCGTTCTTCGATGCATACGGTTACCACCCACAGTTTGATACCTTTAGTGGGTGAGAAGCTTCAGGAGTTCCTGAGGAGGAACGTTTTGCTTCGTCGCTCTCTTCTCTGTGGCGGGGAGAGGGGGGTGGGTGGGTTGGGTTCAGAGTAATTTGAAGATCATGGGATACAGGTATAAACGTATGGCTGACAGAAAACGCTCACCAGGTTCGGACCTAAGTGTGAATGACTTTGTGTGGTTGTCTACCAGGAATATCAAGTTGAAGGTTCCTTCCTGGAAGCTGGGACCTAGGTTTATTGACCCCTTTAAAATAACCGCTGTCATTAACCCTGCAGCGTATCGTTTTGAGCTACCCCAGGCTCTTAATATCCACAATGTGTTCCACAGGTCTCTGCTCAAGAAATATGTGGAACCTCTTGAGTCCTCTCCCCTGCCGCCCCAATCATGGTTGATGGTAATTTGGAGTTTCAAATTTCGAGGATTGTTCATTCTAGTCTCCAGCGTCGTTCCTTACAGTTCTTGGTGCAATGTTAGGGTTATGGTACAGAGGAAAGGATGTGAGTTACAGCATCGGAGGTGAATGCCCCTAGGTTGGTTCATTCCTTCCATGCCTCTCATCCTGAGAAACCTGGTCCTGAGTGTCCAGAGGCCACTCGTAGAAAGGGGGGGTACTGTCACGGGTGTGTCAGACAGTCGTTCTGGATCCAGCTGTAGAAGGTCATTGCGCTTGGCTCTGCAGGCACCTGCTTGATCTTTTCATCTCTGTAGTGTAATAATATCCTTCCCCCTCTAGGACCTAGCAGTGACCTCCACCTTCTGCTGCTAATTGACACACCCTTGCTGGATGTTTAAATACCTTCAGTCTCTCCATAGAGTCACCGGTGATGGCTCTATTTTCCTCTGTCCTGTCCTGAAGTACTAGTAGTTGGCTACTGTCTTCTTGGAGTTCCCTTGGAGGATAGTGTTCTCTGGTGTCTTCTCAAGCTAAGTGTATTCCCTTGTCAGTTTACCTTTTTGTGTCTAGTTGCAGTGGGGGCTGACTAGTGCTCACCCCGTCCCTATCTAGGGCCTATCGCTAGGGGCAGTCAGGGATTAGGTTTCCTGCTTGGCGATAGGTGTGGAACCTATTTAGGGACATTAGGGCAGTCAGGGTGTTGTCAGATCTGCCTTGGGGTCTCCACTTCCCCTTTCCATTGTGTTACGGCTTCCTCCCCCTCTTTCCATCGTCGTGCACTTAGTCTTTCCATCACCTTGCGTGACAGTACTCCTGTCTGTCGCCTGCCCACACCTCGTACTCCTGTCTGTCGCCTGCCCACACCTCGTACTCCTGTCTGTCGCCTGCCCACACCTCGTACTCCTGTCTGCCGCCTGCACACACCTCGTACTCCTGTCTGCCGCCTGCACACACCTCGTACTCCTGTCTGCCGCCTGCACACACCTCGTACTCCTGTCTGCCGCCTGCACACACCTCGTACTCCTGTCTGCCGCCTGCACACACCTCGTACTCCTGTCTGCCGCCTGCACACACCTCGTACTCCTGTCTGCCGCCTGCACACACCTCGTACTCCTGTCTGTCGCCTGCCCACACCTCGTACTCCTGTCTGCCGCCTGCACACACCTCGTACTCCTGTCTGCCGCCTGCACACACCTCGTACTCCTGTCTGCCGCCTGCACACACCTCGTACTCCTGTCTGCCACCTGCACACACCTCGTACTCCTGTCTGCCGCCTGCCCAGACCTCGCACTCCTGTCTGCCGCCTGCACACACCTCGTACTCCTGTCTGCCGCCTGCACACACCTCGTACTCCTGTCTGCCGCCTGCCCAGACCTCGCACTCCTGTCTGCCGCCTGCACACACCTCGTACTCCTGTCTGCCGCCTGCACACACCTCGTACTCCTGTCTGCCGCCTGCACACACCTCGTACTCCTGTCTGCCGCCTGCACACACCTCGTACTCCTGTCTGCCGCCTGCACACACCTCGTACTCCTGTCTGCCGCCTGCCCAGACCTCGCACTCCTGTCTGCCGCCTGCACACACCTCGTACTCCTGTCTGCCGCCTGCACACACCTCGTACTCCTGTCTGCCGCCTGCACACACCTCGTACTCCTGTTTGCCGCCTGCCCTGTCCTCGTACTGCCAGCCCTGAGCTGGTACTCCTGGTTGATGCCTGCCCTGACCATCTGCTGCCTGCTCTGAACTTTTATCAGTTTGAGTAGGTTTTCTGTCTCACTATTTGGTAATGGAAATGATGTTATCTGATTGCGTTACATAAACTATTGAGTACTGATCTCCATCCCTGATTACACGTGGTTTCCACTGATCTCCATCACTGATTACACGTGTGTGAAGACCCGGGGTCTTCCGTGGGTAGAACACTACTCAGACAACACAGGGTGATGGTAAAACAGCGAGGCAATACTTTATTGAACCACAAAGCGGACAATACATAGAACAGTCCCAGTAAATACCCAAGATGGGGCGAAATTACACAGTCCTCACCTTTCCACTGGTCCGTTTGGAATAGAACAGCTGCGACTTTGGGACTTGCATGGCCAACTACCTCAACCCGTGGCCCCCTGCTTTTGGCAGGCCCCCACAAAGAGGAGATAGCAGCAAGCTTAGGAAACTGACATTCCATCTAAGTACAAGGCCAGGAGACGCGAGGGTCCCACCCTGGCCTCTCCGAGAGTTTCCATGGGGCCAGATGATTGGCTAGTCCCAATTTGGCTTCTCAGAATGTCTCCATGGGTTCCAGGCGACCGGAGGGCCCCACCTGGCAACCCCAAACAATATATCCATGGGGCCAGGTAACTTCATTGTCCCATCCTGGTCTCCCCAAATGTATCCGTTCTCTGATGGTCAATGGAGCAGATCCGTATCCTTCCAGTCAGGGCCATATAACCTTAGGCCAGAATCATGTACTAATCTGTGTCTCTTTGGATAAAGCCATGCTACCAAGCTGATGGTCTGATGAGTCTGATCTTTGATTCTCCTTGTAAAGTAAATAGTTACAATTGTCCTTTGAAGTACACAACCACAGATCAAGGATTAGGGAGGGTATTATTCCACAGAGCTCAGGTCTCATTGTTTGTGCATTTAATCAATTTACATAGTTGGTATAGCAGGGGGCTCCTTAAATCAACATCTATCTGGCTTTAGTATAATATGCAATTAGCATAGTAACAAACATTATTGTTTCACTTGGAGTCACTGTCCTTGACAAGCCAAAAAACACACATACATTCACAAGTCAACACAAACACAATAGTGTATTTTTCTTGGCTTAACAAATCTAGACGTCTCGCTGATTAAGATAAGAAGCTGTTTCGTCACAACGTGGAATCTACCGATCTCCATCCCTGATTATACGGAATGGAATCCACCGATCTCCGTCCCTGATTACGCGGAATGGAATCCACCGATCTCCGTCCCTGATTACGCGGACTGGAATCCACCGATCTCCGTCCCTGATTACGCGGACTGGAATCCACCGATCTCCGTCTCTGATTACGCGGACTGGAATCCACCGATCTCCGTCCCTGATTACGCGGACTGGAATCCACCGATCTCCGTTCCTGATTACGCGGACTGGAATCCACCGATCTCCGTCCCTGATTACACGGACTGGAATCCACCGATCTCCGTCCCTGATTACGCGGACTGGAATCCACCGATCCCCGTCCCTGATTACGCGGACTGGACTCCACAGATCCCCGTCCCTGATTACATGTGGAATCCACCATCCAGACAGATCTTTGAAGATGAGGTTTAATGTCCTATTTGTCCGGTCAGGAGAAAAGCCTGGGGCTCAAGCGTCCCTCAGATCACCTGTAAAGAATCAGGCATGAATAGGGCCGGATCCAGAGCATGTCTATTCCTAGATCCCTGGAACAGAAGGATTCCCAGTAAGTCCCAGTTGGATCTGTTCCTGGTGCTGGGGGAGCTGGGTTATTATTCTCCCCGGCTGCGGAGCTGCGGTGCCTCATTATGGGATAAGTTCTGCCGAAGCTTAATGAATCTGCATGCTGTCACCTGAGGAAAGACGCATGTTCCTTCAAGTCCTCGGCTTTATGTTTTCTCAGCATCCTCAGCTCAAATTGAGATGTTTATCCTTAAATATCATTTGAGGGGACAGAGGAGCGAGCGAGGAAAGATAAACCTCATCGTGCCCCTCTATCTCCTGCCTTTCATTAGTCGGCGCTCCTCCCAGCGCGGCGGTCGTGCTTCATCTCTACTTTACATGAGCAAATTATTCTAAAAACACAAACACTTGTGCGGTAAACAGGCCGACGCGAGGCGGCCGACGCGAGGCGGCGAAGAGAAGACGAGATAAGAGGCAGAGACGATCCTGACAGCGCCACGGCCGCGCCGCTCCTCCGCTGCACCAATTTACTCTGACATTTCATTCTGGCATTTAAAGTTTTTCCGTATTTTCTGCCCTGGAAGGTTTCAGCGGTGACATCGGCGCTGACAGCGGACTCACTGATTTCTGCCCGAGTCTTTTCTCCTTGTTTTGCTTTTCGCTCCCGCTGTTAGAAATAGGAAAGTAATGAATTAATGAGGCAGAAAGATTATTACATGTGATGTAAATCCACGGCTGCGGCGTCAGGACTCACCTATAGATCCTATAGGGCAGACGGCGCAGAAATCAGAGACCGACTGCGGGGCAAAGGGCATGAACATACGGGCTACAAAGCGTCAACGGTGAGCGACCAGAAGTGTAGGGATCAGTGGAGTAATCAGCGGAGGAGAGAGTGCAGGAGAGGAGAAAGTAGGGATCAGTACAGAGTAATCAGCAGAGAAGGGAGTGCAGGAGAGGAGAAAGTAGGGATCAGTACAGAGTAATCAGCAGAGAAGGGAGTGCAGGAGAGGAGAAAGTAGGGATCAGTACAGAGTAATCAGCGGTGAAGGGAGTGCAGGAGAGGAGAACGTAGGGATCAGTACAGAGGAATCATCTGAGAAGGGAGTGCAGGAGAGGAGAACATAGGTTTCAGTACAGAGTAATCAGCAGAGAAGGGAGTGCAGAACATAGGGATCAGTACAGAGTAATCAGCAGGGAAGGCAGTGCAGGAGAAAACATAGGGATCAGTACAGAGTAATCAGCGGAGAAGGGAGTGCAGGACAGGAGAACCCAGGGATCAGTACAGAGTAATCAGCGTTGAAGGGAGTGCAGGAGAGAACGTAGGGATCAGTACAGAGTAATCAGCAGAGAAGAGTGCAGAAGAGAAGGTAGGGATCAGTACAGAGTAATCAGCGGAGAAGGGAGTGCAGGAGAGGAGAACGTAGGGATCAGTACCGAGTAATCAGCAGAGAGGGGAGTGCAGGAGAGGAGAACGTAGGGATCAGTACAGAGGAATCATCTGAGAAGGGAGTGCAGGAGAGGAGAACATAGGTTTCAGTACAGAGTAATCAGCAGAGAAGGGAGTGCAGAACATAGGGATCAGTACAGAGTAATCAGCAGGGAAGGCAGTGCAGGAGAAAACATAGGGATCAGTACAGAGTAATCAGCGGAGAAGGGAGTGCAGGAGAGGAGAACGTAGGGATCAGTACAGAGTAATCAGCAGAGAAGGGAGTGCAGGAGAGGAGAACGTAGGGACCAGTACAGAGTAATCAGCGGTGAAGGGAGTGCAGGAGAGGAGAACGTAGGGATCAGTACAGAGTAATCAGCAGAGAAGGGAGTGCAGGAGAGGAGAACGTAGGGATCAGTACAGAGTAATCAGCAGAGAAGGGAGTGCAGGAGAGGAGAACATAGGGATCAGGATAGAGTAATCAGCAGAGAAGGGAGTGCAGGAGAGGAGAAAATAGGGATCAGTACAGAGTAATCAGCAGAGAAGGGAGTGCAGGAGAGGAGAACGTAGGGATCAGTACAGAGTAATTAGCGGTGAAGGGTGCAGGAGAGGAGAACGTAGGGATGAGTACAGAGTAATCAGCATAGAAGGGAGTGCAGAAGAGGAGAAGGTAGGGATCAGGACAGAGTAATCAGCAGAGAAGGGAGTGCAGGACAGGAGAACGTAGGGATCAGGACAGAGTAATCAGCAGAGAAGGGAGTGTAGGAAAGGAGAACGTAGGGATCAGGACAGAGTAATCAGCAGAGAAGGGAGTGCAGAAGAGAAGGTAGGGATCAGTACAGAGTAATCAGCAGAGAAGGGAGTGCAGGAGCGGAGGTAGGGATCAGTACAGAGTAATCAGCGTTGAAGGGAGTGCAGGAGAGGAGAACGTAGGGATCAGTACAGAGTAATCAGCGGAGGAGAGAATGCAGGAGAGGAGAACGTAGGGATCAGTACAGAGTAATCAGCAGAGAAGGGAGTGCAGGAGAGGAGAACGTAGGGCTCAGTACAGAGTAATCAGCAGGGAAGGGAGTGCAGGAGAGGAGAACATAGGGATAAGTACAGAGTAATCAGCAGGGAAGGGAGTGCAGGAGAGGAGAATTTAGAGATCAGTGCAGAGTAATCAGCGGAGAAGGGAGTGCAGGAGAGGAGAACGTAGGGATCAGTACAGAGTAATCAGCAGGGAAGGGAGTGCAGGAGAGGAGGACATATGGATCAGTACAGAGTAATCAGCAGGGAAGGGAGAGCAGGAGAGGAGGACATAGGGATCAGTACAGAGTAATCAGCAGGGAAGGGAGTGCAGGAGAGGAGAATGTAGAGGTCAGTACAGAGTAATCAGCAGAGAAGGGAGTGCAGGAGAGGAGAACGTATGGATCAGTACAGAGTAATCAGCAGAGAAGGGAGTGCAGGAGCAGAGGTAGGGATCAGTACAGAGTAATCAGCAGAGAAGGGAGTGCAGGAGAGGAGAACGTAGGGATCAGTACAGAGTAATCAGCAGAGAAGGGAGTGCAGGAGAGGAGAACGTAGGGATCAGTACAGAGTAATCAGCAGAGAAGGAAGTGCAGGAGAGGAGAACGTAGGGATCAGGATAGAGTAATCAGCAGAGAAGGGAGTGCAGGAGAGGAGAACATAGGGATCAGTACAGAGTAATCAGCAGAGAAGGGAGTGCAGAAGAGGAGAAGGTAGGGATCAGGACAGAGTAATCAGCAGAGAAGGGAGTGCAGGACAGGAGAACGTAAGGATCAGGACAGAGTAATCAGCAGAGAAGGGAGTGTAGGAAAGGAGAACGTAGGGATCAGGACAGAGTAATCAGCAGAGAAGGGAGTGCAGAAGAGAAGGTAGGGATCAGTACAGAGTAATCAGCAGAAAAGGGAGTGCAGGAGCGGAGGTAGGGATCAGTACAGAGTAATCAGCGTTGAAGGGAGTGCAGGAGAGGAGAATGTAGGGATCAGTACAGAGTAATCAGCGGAGGAGAGAATGCAGGAGAGGAGAACGTAGGGATCAGTACAGAGTAATCAGCAGAGAAGGGAGTGCAGGAGAGGAGAACGTAGGGTTCAGTACAGAGTAATCAGCAGGGAAGGGAGTGCAGGAGAGGAGAACGTAGGGATCAGTACAGAGTAATCAGCAGAGAAGGGAGTGCAGGAGAGGAGAACATAGGGATAAGTACAGAGTAATCAGCAGGGAAGGGAGTGCAGGAGAGGAGAATTTAGAGATCAGTACAGAGTAATCAGCGGAGAAGGGAGTGCAGGAGAGGAGAACGTAGGGATCAGTACAGAGTAATCAGCAGGGAAGGGAGTGCAGGAGAGGAGGATATAGGGATCAGTACAGAGTAATCAGCAGGGAAGGGAGTGCAGGAGAGGAGGACATAGGGATCAGTACAGAGTAATCAGCAGGGAAGGGAGTGCAGGAGAGGAGAACGTAGAGATCAGTACAGAGTAATCAGCAGAGAAGGCAGTGCAGGAGAGGAGAACATAGGGATCAGTACAGAGTAATCAGCAGAGAAGGGAGTGCAGGAGTGGAGGTAGGGATCAGTACAGAGTAATCAGCAGAGGAGGGAGTGCAGGAGAGGAGAACGTAAGGATCAGTACAGAGTAATCAGCAGGGAAGGGAGTGCAGGAGAGGAGAATGTAGGGATCACTACAGAGTAATCAGCAGAGAAGGGAGTGCAGGAGAGGACAACATAGGGATAAGTACAGAGTAATCAGCAGGGAGGGAGTGCAGGAGAGGAGAACGTAGAGATCAGTACAGAGTAATCAGCGGAGAAGGGAGTGCAGGAGAGGAGAACGTAGGGATCAGTACGGAGTAATCAGCAGGGAAGGGAGTGCAGGAGAGGAGGACATAGGGATCAGTGCAGAGTAATCAGCAGGGAAGGGAGTGCAGGAGAGGAGGACATAGGGATCAGTACAGAGTAATCAGCAGGGAAGGGAGTGCAGGAGAGGAGAACGTAGAGATCAGTACAGAGTAATCAGCAGAGAAAGGAGTGCAGGAGAGGAGAACGTAGGGATCAGTACAGAGTAATCAGCAGAGAAGGGAGTGCAGGAGAGGAGGACATAGGGATCAGTACAAAGTAATCAGCAGGGAAGGGAGTGCAGAAAATTGGGATCAGTACAGAGTAATCAGCAGGGAAGGGAGTGAAGAACATAGGGATCAGTACAGAGTAATCAGCGTTGAAGGAAGTGCAGCAGAGAAGTTAGGGATCAGTACAGAGTAATCAGCGTTCAAGGGAGTGCAGGAGAGGAGAACATAGGGATCAGTACAAGAGTAATCAGCGTTGAAGGGAGTGCTGGAGAGGAGAACGTAGAGATCAGTACAGAGCAATCAGCGGTGAAGGGAGTGCAGGAGAGGAGAAAGTTGGGATCAGTACAGAGTAATCAGTGTTGAAGGCAGTGCAGGAGAGGAGAACGTAAGGATCAGTACAGAGTATTCAGCAGAGAAGTGAGTGCAGGAGAGGAGAACGTAGGGATCAGTACAGAGTAATCAGACGAGAAGGGAGTGCAGGAGAGAACATAGGGATCAGTACAGAGTAATCAGCAGAGAAGGGAGTGCAGGAGAGGAGAACGTAGGGCTCAGTACAGAGTAATCAGCGGTGAAGGGAGTGCTGGAGAGGAGAACGTAGGTATCAGTACAGAGTAATCAGCAGAGAAGGGAGTGCAGGAGAGGTGAACATAAGGATCAGTACACAGTAATCAGCAGGGAAGGGAGTGCAGGAGAGGAGAACGTAGCGATCAGTACAGAGTAATCAGCGGAGAAGGGAGCGCAGGAGAGGAGAACGTAGAGATCAATACAGGGTAATCAGCAGGGAAGGGAGTGCAGGAGAGGAGAACGTAGAGATCAGTACAGAGTATTCAGCAGGGAAGGGAGTGCAGGAGAGGAGAACGTAGGGATCAGTACAGAGTAATCAGCAGAGAAGGGAGTGCAAGAGAGGAGAACGTAGGGATCAGTACAGAGTAATCAGCGGAGAAGGGAGTGCAGGAGAGGAGGACATAGGGATCAGTACAGAGTAATCAGCGTTGAAAGGAGTGCTGCGGAGAAGGTAGGGATCAGTACAGAGTAATCAGCGTTGAAGGGAGTGCAGGAGAGGAGAACATAGGGATCAGTACAGAGTAATCAGCGTTGAAGGGAGTGCAGGAGAGGAGAACGTATGGATCAGTACAGAGTAATCAGCGTTGAAGGTAGTGCAGGAGAGGAGAACGTAGGGATCAGTACAGAGTAATCAGCGATGAAGGGAGTGCAGGAGAGGAGAACGTAGGGATCAGTATAGATTAATCAGAATTGAAGGGAGTGCAGGAGAGGAGAACGCAGGGATCAGTACAGAGTAATCAGCGTTGAAGGGAGTGCAGGAGAGAACATAGGGATCAGTACAGAGTAATCAGCAGAGAAGGGAGTGCAGGAGAGGAGAACGTAGGGATCAGTGCAGAGTAATCAGCAGAGAAGGGAGTGCAGGAGAGGAGAACGTAGGGATCCGTACAGAGTAATCAGTGTTGAAGGGAGTGCTGCGGAGAAGGTAGGGATCAGTACAGAGTAATCAGCGTTGAAGGGAGTGCAGGAGAGAACGTAGGGATCAGTACAGAGTAATCAGCAGAGAAGGGAGTGCAGGAGAGGAGAACGTAGGGATCAGTGCAGAGTAATCAGCAGAGAAGGGAGTGCAGGAGAGGAGAACGTAGGGATCAGTACAGAGTAATCAGTGTTGAAGGGAGTGCTGCGGAGAAGGTAGGGATCAGTACAGAGTAATCAGCGTTGAAGGGAGTGCAGGAGAGGAGAACATAGGGATCAGTACAAGAGTAATCAGCGTTGAAGGGTGTGCAGGAGAGGAGAACGTAGGGATCAGTGCAGAGTAATCAGCAGATAAGGGAGTGCAGAAGAGAAGGTAGGGATCGGTACAGAGTAATCAGCGGAGAAGGGAGTGCAGGAGAGGAGAACGTAGGGATCAGTACAAAGTAATCAGCAGAGAAGGGAGTGCAGGAGAGGAGAACGTAGGGATCAGTACAGAGTAGTCAGCGGAGAAGGGAGTGCAGGAGAGGAGAACATAGGGATCAGTACAGAGTAATCAGCAGAGAAGGGAGTGCAGGAGAAGAGGACATAGGGATCATTACAGAGCAATGAGCAGGGAAGGGAGTGCAGAACATAGGGATCAGTACAGAGTAATCAGCAGAGAAGGGAGTGCAGAACATAGGGATCAGTACCGAGTAATCAGCAGAGAAGGGAGTGCAGGAGAGAACATAGGGATCAGTACAGAGTAATATGACGTGAAGGGAGTGCAGGAGAGGAGAACGCTCGTATCTGTACAGAGTAATCAGCGGAGGAGGGAGTGCAGAACATAGGGATCGGTACAGAGTATTCAGCTGAGAAGGGAGTGGAGGAGAGAACATAGGGATCAGTACAGAGTAATCAGAGGTAAAGGGAGTGCAGGAGAGAAGGTAGGGATCAGTACAAAGTAATCAGCAGGGAAGGGAGTGCAGGAGAGAACGTAGGGATCAGTACAGAGTAATCAGCAGAGAAATGAGTGCAGGAGAGGAGAACGTAGGGATCAGTACAGAGAAATCAGCAGGGAAGGATGCAGAAGAGGAGAACGTAGGGATCAGTACAGAGTAATCAGCATTGAAGGGAGTGCAGGAGAGGGGAACGTAGGGATCAGTACAGAGTAATCAGCAGAGAAATGAGTGCAGGAGAGGAGAACGTAGGGATCAGTACAGAGTAATCAGCAGAGAAATGAGTGCAGGAGAGGAGAACATAGGGATCAGTACAGAGTAATCAGCAGCGAACGATGCAGAAGAGGAGAACGTAGGGATCAGTACAGAGTAATAAGCATTGAAGGGAGTGCAGGAGAGGGGAACGTAGGGATCAGTACAGAGTACCCAGCAGAGAAGGGAGTACAGGAGAGAAGAATGTAGAGATCAGTACAGAGTAATCAGCAGAGAAGGGAGTGCAGGAGAGGAGAACGTAGGGATCAGTACAGAGTAATCAGTGTTGAAGGGAGTACAGGAGAGGAGAACGTAGGGAACAGTACAGAGTTATCAGCGCTGAAGGGAGTGCAGGAGAGGAGAACGTAGTGATCGGTACAGAGTAATCAGCAGAGAAGGGAGTGCAGGAGAGGAGAACGTAGGGATCAGTACAGAGTAATCAGCAGAGAAGGGAGTGCAGGAGAGGAGAATGCAGTGATCGGTACAGAGTAATCAGCAGAGAAGGGAGTGCAGGAGAGGAGGACATAGGGATCATTACAGAGCAATGAGCAGGGAAGGGAGTGCAGAACATAGGTATCAGTACAGAGTAATCAGCAGAGAAGGGAGTGCAGAACATAGGGATCAGTACCGGTTAATCAGCAGAGAAGGGAGTGCAGGAGAGAACATAGGGATCAGTACAGAGTAATATGAGGTGAAGGGAGTGCAGGAGAGGAGAACGCTCGTATCTGTACAGAGTAATCAACGGAGGAGGGAGTGCAGAACATAGGGATCGGTACAGAGTATTCAGCTGAGAAGGGAGTGGAGGAGAGAACATAGGGATCAGTACAGAGTAATCAGAGGTAAAGGGAGTGCAGGAGAGAAGGTAGGGATCAGTACAAAGTAATCAGCAGGGAAGGGAGTGCAGGAGAGGAGAACGTAGGGATCAGTACAGAGTAATTAGCAGAGAAATGAGTGCAGGAGAGGAGAACTTAGGGATCAGTACAGAGTAATCAGCAGGGAAGGATGCAGAAGAGGAGAACGTAGGGATCAGTACAGAGTAATCAGCATTGAAGGGAGTGCAGGAGAGGGGAACGTAGGGATCAGTACAGAGTACGCAGCAGAGAAGGGAGTACAGGAGAGGAGAATGTAGAGATCAGTACAGAGTAATCAGCAGAGAAGGGAGTGCAGGAGAGGAGAACGTAGGGATCAGTACAGAGTAATCAGTGTTGAAGGGAGTACAGGAGAGGAGAACGTAGGGAACAGTACAGAGTTATCAGCGCTGAAGGGAGTGCAGGAGAGGAGAACGTAGTGATCGGTACAGAGTAATCAGCAGAGAAGGGAGTGCAGGAGAGGAGAACGTAGGGATCAGTACAGAGAAATCAGCAGAGAAGGGAGTGCAGGAGAGGAGAACATAGGGATCAGGACAGAGTTATCAGCGGTGAAGGGAGTGCAGGAGAGGAGAACATAGGGATCAGTACAGAGTAATCAGCAGAGAATGGAGGAGAGGAGAACGTAGGGATCAGTACAGAGTAATTAGCAGTGAAGGGAGTGCAGTAGAGGAGAACGGAGGGATCAGTACAGAGTAATCAGCGGTGAAGGGAGTACAGGAGAGGAGATCGTAGGGATCAGTACAGAGTAATCAGCGGTGAAGGGAGTGCAGGAGAGGAGAACGTAGGGATCAGTACAGAGTAATCTCCAGAGAAGGGAGTGCAGGAGAGGAGAACGTAGAGATCAGTACAGAATAATCAGCAGAGAAGGGAGTGCAGGAGAGGAGAACGTAGGGATCAGTACAGAGTAATCAGCAGAGAAGGGAGTGCAGAAGAGGAGAACGTAGGGATCAGTAAAGAGTAATCAGCAGAGAAGGGAGTGCAGAAGAGGAGAACGTAGAGATCAGTACAGAGTAATCAGCAGAGAAGGGAGTGCAGGAGAGGAGAACGTAGGGATCAGTACAGAGTAATCAGCGTTGAAGGTAGTGCAGGAGAGGAGAACGTAGGGATCAGTACAGAGTAATCAGCAGCGAAGGGAGTGCAGAAGAGGAGAATGTACGGATCAGTACAGAGTAATCAGCAGAGAAGGGAGTGCAGGAGAGGAGAACGTAGGGATCAGTACAGAGTAATCAGCAGAGAAGGGAGTGCAGGAGAAGAGAACATAGGGATCAGGATAGAGTAATCAGCAGAGAAGGGAGTGCAGGAAAGGAGAACGTAGGGATCAGGACAGAGTAATCAGCAGAGAAGGGAGTGCAGAAGAGAAGTTAGGGATCAGTACAGAGTAATCAACAGAAAAGGGAGTGCAGGAGAGGAGAACGTAGGGATCAGTACAGAGTAATCAGCGGTGAAGGGTGCAGGAGAGGAGAACGTAGGTATGAGTACAGAGTAATCAGCATAGAAGGGAGTGCAGAAGAGGAGAAGGTAGGGATAAGGACAGAGTAATCAGCAGAGAAGGGAGTGCAGCAGAGGAGAACGTAGGGATCAGGACAGAGTAATCAGCAGAGAAGGGAGTGTAGGAAAGGAGAACGTAGGGATCAGGACAGAGTAATCAGCAGAGAAGGGAGTGCAGAAGAGAAGGTAGGAATCAGTACAGAGTAATCAACAGAAAAGGGAGTGCAGGAGCGGAGGTAGGGATCAGTACAGAGTAATCAGCGTTGAAGGGAGTGCAGGAGAGGAGAACGTAGGGATCAGTACAGAGTACTCAGCAGAGGAGGGAATGCAGGAGAGGAGAACGTAGGGATCAGTACAGAGTAATCAGCAGAGAAGGGAGTGCAGGAGAGGAGAACGTAGGGATCAGTACAGAGTAATCAGCAGGGAAGGGAGTGCAGGAGAGGAGAACGTAGGGATTAGTTCAGAGTAATCAGCAGAGAAGAGAGTGCAGGAGAGGAGAACATAGGGATAAGTACAGAGTAATCAGCAGGGAAGGGAGTGCAGGAGAAGAGAATTTAGAGATCAGTACAGAGTTAACAGCGGAGAAGGGAGTGCAGGAGAGGAGAACGTAGGGATCAGTACAGAGTAATCAGCAGGGAAGGGAGTGCAGGAGAGCAGGACATAGGGATCAGTACAGAGTAATCAGCAAGGAAAGGGAGTGCAGGAGAGGAGGACATAGGGATCAGTACAGAGTATTCAGCAGGGAAGGCAGTGCAGGAGGGGAGAACGTAGAGATCAGTACAGAGTAATCAGCAGAGAAGGGAGTGCAGGAGAGGAGAACGTAGGGATCAGTACAGAGTAATCAGCAGAGAAGGGAGTGCAGGAGCGGAGGTAGGGATCAGTACAGAGTAATCAGCAGAGAAGGGAGTGCAGGACAGGAGAACGTAGGGATCAGTACAGAGTAATCACAGGGAAGGGAGTGCAGGAGAGGAGAATGTAGGGATCAGTACAGAGTAATCAGTAGAGAAGGGAGTGCAGGAGAGGACAACATAGGGATAAGTACAGAGTAATCAGCAGGGAAGGGAGTGCAGGAGAGGAGAACGTAGAGATCAGTACAGAGTAATCAGCAGAGAAAGGAGTGCAGGAGAGGAGAACGTAGGGATCAGTACAGAGTAATCAGCAGAGAAGGGAGTGCAGGAGAGGAGGACATAGGGATCAGTACAAAGTAATCAGCAGGGAAGGGAGTGCAGAAAATTGGGATCAGTACTGAGTAATCAGCAGAGAAGGGAGTGCAGGCGAGGAGAACATAGGGATCAGTACAGAGTAATCAGCAGGGAAGGGAGTGCAGAACATAGGGATCAGTACAGAGTAATCAGCGTTGAAGGGAGTGCAGCAGAGAAGGTAGGGATCAGTACAGAGTAATCAGCATTGAAGGGAGTGCAGGAGAGGAGAACATAGGGATCAGAACAAGAGTTATCAGCGTTGAAGGGAGTGCTGGAGAGGAGAACGTAGAGATCAGTACAGAGCAATCAGCGGTGAAGGGAGTGCAGGAGAGGAGAAAGTTGGGATCAGTACAGAGTAATCAGCGTTGAAGGCAGTGCAGGAGAGGAGAACGTAGGGATCAGTACAGGGTAATCAGCGTTGAAGGGAGTGCAGGAGAGGAGAACGTAGGGATCAGTACAGAGTAATCAGCATTGAAGGGAGTGCAGGAGAGAAAGTAGGGATCAGTACAGAGTTATCAGCAGATAAGGGAGTGCAGAAGAGAAGGTAGGGATCGGTACAGAGTAATCAGCGGAGAAGGGAGTGCAGGAGAGGAGAACGTAGGGATCAGTACAGAGTAATCAGCAGAGAAGTTAGTGCAGGAGAGGAGAACGTAGGGATCAGTACAGAGTAGTCAGCGGAGAAGGGAGTGCAGGAGAGGAGAACATAGGGATCAGTACAGAGTAATCAGCAGAGAAGGGAGTGCAGGAGAGTAGGACATAGGGATCAGTACAGAGCAATCAGCAGGGAATGGAGTGCAGAACATAGGGATCAGTACAGAGTAATCAGCAGAGAAGGGAGTGCAGAACATAGGGATCAGTACAGAGTAATCAGCAGAGAAGGGAGTGCAGGAGAGAACATAGGGATCAGTACAGAGTAATATGAGGTGAAGGGAGTGCAGGAGAGGAGAACGCTCGTATCTGTACAGAGTAATCAGCGCAGGAGGGAGTGCAGAACATAGGGATCGGTACAGAGTATTCAGCGGAGAAGGGAGTGGAGTAGAGAACATAGGGATCAGTACAGAGTAATCAGAGGTAAAGGGAGTGCAGGAGAGAAGGTAGGGATCAGTACAAAGTAATCAGCAGGGAAGGGAGTGCAGGAGAGGAGAACGTAGGGATCAGTACAGAGTGATCAACAGAGAAAGGAGTGCAGGAGAGGAGAACGTAGGGATCAGTACAGAGTAATCAGCAGGGAAGAGTGCAGAAGAGGAGAACGTAGGGATCAGTACAGAGTAATCAGCGTTGAAGTGAGTGCAGGAGAGGAGAACGTAGGGATCAGTACAGAGTACCCAGCAGAGAAGGGAGTACAGGAGAGGAGAATGTAGAGATCAGTACAGAGTAATCAGCAAAGAAGGGAGTGCAGGAGAGGAGAACGTAGGGATCAGTACAGAGTAATCAGTGTTGAAGGGAGTACAGGAGAGGAGAACGTAAGGAACAGTACAGAGTTATCAGCGCTGAAGGGAGTGCAGGAGAGGAGAACGTAGGGATCAGTACAGAGTAATCAGCAGAGAAGGGAGTGCAGGAGAGGAGAACGTAGGGATCAGTACAGAGTAATCAGCAGAGAATGGAGTGCAGGAGAGGAGAACGTAGGGATCAGGACAGAGTTATCAGCGGTGAAGGGAGTGCAGGAGAGGAGAACGTAGGGATCAGTACAGAGTAGTCAGCAGAGAATGGAGGAGAGGAGAACGTAGGGATCAGTACAGAGTAATCAGCAGAGAAGGGAGTGCAGGAGAGGAGAACGTAGGGATCAGTACAGAGTAATCAGCAGAGAAGGGAGTGCAGGAGAGGAGAACATATGGATCAGGACACAGTAATCAGCAGAGAAGGGAGTGCAGGAGAGGAGAACGTAGGGATCAGTACAGAGTAATCAGCAGAGAAGGGAGTGGAGGAGAGGAGAACCTAGGGACCAGTACAGAGTAATCAGAGGTGAAGGGAGTGCAGGAGAGGAGAACATAGGAATCGGTACAGAGTAATCAGCAGAGAAGGGAATGCAGGAGAGGAGAACGTAGGGATCAGTACAGAGTAATTAGCAGAGAAGGGAGTGCAGGAGAGGAGAATGTAGGGATCAGGACAGAGTAATCAGCGGTGAAGGGAGTGCAGGAGAGGAGAACATAGGGATCAGTACAGAGTAATTAGCAGTGAAGGGAGTGCAGGAGAGGAGAAAGTAGGGATCAGTACAGAGTAATCAGCGGTGAAGGGAGTACAGGAGAGGAGATCGTAGGGATCAGTACAGAGTAATCAGCGGTGAAGGGAGTGCAGGATAGAATGTAGGGATCAGTACAGAGTAATCACCAGAGAAGGGAGTGCAGGAGAGGAGAACGTAGAGATCAGTACAGAATAATCAGCAGAGAAGGGAGTGCAGGAGAGGAGAACGTAGGGATCAGTACAGAGTAATCAGCAGAGAAGAGAGTGCAGGAGAGGAGAACGTAGGGATCAGTACAGAGTAATCAGCAGAGAAGGGAGTGCAGAAGAGGAGAACGTAGAGACCAGTACAGAGTAATCAGCAGAGAAGGGAGTGCAGGAGAGGAGAACTTAGGGATCAGTACAGAGTGATCAGCAGAGAAAGGAGTGCAGGAGAGGAGAACGTAGGGATCAGTACAGAGTAATCAGCAGGGAAGGGTGCAGAAGAGGAGAACGTAGGGATCAGTACAGAGTAATCAGCGTTGAAGTGAGTGCAGGAGAGGAGAACGTACGGATCAGTACAGAGTACCCAGCAGAGAAGGGAGTACAGGAGAGGAGAATGTAGAGATCAGTACAGAGTAATCAGCAGAGAAGGGAGTGCAGGAGAGGAGAACGTAGGGATCAGTACAGAGTAATCAGTGTTGAAGGGAGTACAGGAGAGGAGAACGTAGGTAACAGTACAGAGTTATCAGAGCTGAAGGGAGTGCAGGAGAGGAGAAAGTAGGGATCAGTACAGAGTAATCAGCAGAGAAGGGAGTGTAGGAGAGGAGAACATAGGGATCAGGACAGAGTTATCAGCGGTGAAGGGAGTGCAGGAGAGGAGAACGTAGGGTTCAGTACAGAGTAATCAGCAGAGAATGGAGGAGAGGAGAACGTAGGGATCAGTACAGAGTAATCAGCAGAGAAGGGAGTGCAGGAGAGGAGAACGTAGGGATCAGTACAGAGTAATCAGCAAAGAAGGGAGTGCAGGAGAGGAGAACATAGGGATCAAGACACAGTAATCAGCAGAGAAGGGAGTGCAGGAGAGGAGAACGTAGGGATCAGTACAGAGTAATCAGCAGAGAAGGGAGTGCAGGAGAGGAGAACATAGGGATCAGTACAGAGTAATTAGCAGTGAAGGGAGTGCAGGAGAGGAGAAAGTAGGGATCAGTACAGAGTAATCAGCGGTGAAGGGAGTACAGGAGAGGAGATCGTAGGGATCAGTACAGAGTAATCAGCGGTGAAGGGAGTGCAGGATAGAATGTAGGGATCAGTACAGAGTAATCACCAGAGAAGGGAGTGCAGGAGAGGAGAACGTAGAGATCAGTACAGAGTAATCAGCAGAGAAGGGAGTGCAGAAGAGGAGAACGTAGAGACCAGTACAGAGTAATCAGCAGAGAAGGGAGTGCAGGAGAGGAGAACGTAGGGATCAGTACAGAGTAATCAGCAGAGATGGGAGTGCAGAAGAGGAGAATGTAGGTATCAGTACAGAGTAATCTGCAGAGAAGGGAGTGCAGGAGAGGAGAACGTAGGGATCAGTACAGAGTAATCAGCGGTGAAGGGAGTGCAGGCAAGGAGAACGTAGGGATCAGTACAGAGTAATCAGCAGAGAAGGGAGTGCAGGAGAGGAGAACGTAGGGATCAGTACAGAGTAGTCAGCAGAGAAGGGAGTGCAGGAGAGAAGAACATAGGGATCAGGACAGAGTAATCAGCAGAGAAGGGAGTGCAGGAGAGGAGAACGTAGGGATCAGGACAGAGTAATCAGCAGAGAAGGGAGTGTAGGAAAGGAGAACGTAGGGATCAGGACAGAGTAATCAGCAGAGAAGGGAGTGCAGAAGAGAAGGTAGGAATCAGTACAGAGTAATCAACAGAAAAGGGAGTGCAGGAGCGGAGGTAGGGATCAGTACAGAGTAATCAGCGTTGAAGGGAGTGCAGGAGAGGAGAACGTAGGGATCAGTACAGAGTAATCAGCAGAGGAGGGAATGCAGGAGAGGAGAACGTAGGGATCAGTACAGAGTAATCAGCAGAGAAGGGAGTGCAGGAGAGGAGAACGTAGGGATCAGTACAGAGTAATCAGCAGGGAAGGGAGTGCAGGAGAGGAGAACGTAGGGATTAGTTCAGAGTAATCAGCAGAGAAGAGAGTGCAGGAGAGGAGAACATAGGGATAAGTACAGAGTAATCAGCAGGGAAGGGAGTTCAGGAGAAGAGAATTTAGAGATCAGTACAGAGTTAACAGCGGAGAAGGGAGTGCAGGAGAGGAGAACGTAGGGATCAGTACAGAGTAATCAGCAGGGAAGGGAGTGCAGGAGAGGAGGACATAGGGATCAGTACAGAGTAATCAGCAAGGAAAGGGAGTGCAGGAGAGGAGGACATAGGGATCAGTACAGAGTATTCAGCAGGGAAGGCAGTGCAGGAGGGGAGAACGTAGAGATCAGTACAGAGTAATCAGCAGAGAAGGGAGTGCAGGAGAGGAGAACGTAGGGATCAGTACAGAGTAATCAGCAGAGAAGGGAGTGCAGGAGCGGAGGTAGGGATCAGTACAGAGTAATCAGCAGAGAAGGGAGTGCAGGACAGGAGAACGTAGGGATCAGTACAGAGTAATCAGCAGGGAAGGGAGTGCAGGAGAGGAGAATGTAGGGATCAGTACAGAGTAATCAGTAGAGAAGGGAGTGCAGGAGAGGACAACATAGGGATAAGTACAGAGTAATCAGCAGGGAAGGGAGTGCAGGAGAGGGGAACGTAGAGATCAGTACAGAGTAATCAGCAGAGAAAGGAGTGCAGGAGAGGAGAACGTAGGGATCAGTACAGAGTAATCAGCAGAGAAGGGAGTGCAGGAGAGGAGGACATAGGGATCAGTACAAAGTAATCAGCAGGGAAGGGAGTGCAGAAAATTGGGATCAGTACTGAGTAATCAGCAGAGAAGGGAGTGCAGGAGAGAAGAACATAGAGATCAGTACAGAGTAATCAGCAGGGAAGGGAGTGCAGAACATAGGGATCAGTACAGAGTAATCAGCGTTGAAGGGAGTGCAGCAGAGAAGGTAGGGATCAGTACAGAGTAATCAGCATTGAAGGGAGTGCAGGAGAGGAGAACATAGGGATCAGAACAAGAGTTATCAGCGTTGAAGGGAGTGCTGGAGAGGAGAACGTAGAGATCAGTACAGAGCAATCAGCGGTGAAGGGAGTGCAGGAGAGGAGAAAGTTGGGATCAGTACAGAGTAATCAGCGTTGAAGGCAGTGCAGGAGAGGAGAACGTAGGGATCAGTACAGGGTAATCAGCGTTGAAGGGAGTGCAGGAGAGGAGAACGTAGGGATCAGTACAGAGTAATCAGCATTGAAGGGAGTGCAGGAGAGAAAGTAGGGATCAGTACAGAGTTATCAGCAGATAAGGGAGTGCAGAAGAGAAGGTAGGGATCGGTACAGAGTAATCAGCGGAGAAGGGAGTGCAGGAGAGGAGAACGTAGGGATCAGTACAGAGTAATCAGCAGAGAAGTTAGTGCAGGAGAGGAGAACGTAGGGATCAGTACAGAGTAGTCAGCGGAGAAGGGAGTGCAGGAGAGGAGAACATAGGGATCAGTACAGAGTAATCAGCAGAGAAGGGAGTGCAGGAGAGTAGGACATAGGGATCAGTACAGAGCAATCAGCAGGGAATGGAGTGCAGAACATAGGGATCAGTACAGAGTAATCAGCAGAGAAGGGAGTGCAGAACATAGGGATCAGTACAGAGTAATCAGCAGAGAAGGGAGTGCAGGAGAGAACATAGGGATCAGTACAGAGTAATATGAGGTGAAGGGAGTGCAGGAGAGGAGAACGCTCGTATCTGTACAGAGTAATCAGCGCTGGAGGGAGTGCAGAACATAGGGATCGGTACAGAGTATTCAGCGGAGAAGGGAGTGGAGTAGAGAACATAGGGATCAGTACAGAGTAATCAGAGGTAAAGGGAGTGCAGGAGAGAAGGTAGGGATCAGTACAAAGTAATCAGCAGGGAAGGGAGTGCAGGAGAGGAGAACGTAGGGATCAGTACAGAGTGATCAACAGAGAAAGGAGTGCAGGAGAGGAGAACGTAGGGATCAGTACAGAGTAATCAGCAGGGAAGAGTGCAGAAGAGGAGAACGTAGGGATCAGTACAGAGTAATCAGCGTTGAAGTGAGTGCAGGAGAGGAGAACGTAGGGATCAGTACAGAGTACCCAGCAGAGAAGGGAGTACAGGAGAGGAGAATGTAGAGATCAGTACAGAGTAATCAGCAGAGAAGGGAGTGCAGGAGAGGAGAACGTAGGGATCAGTACAGAGTAATCAGTGTTGAAGGGAGTACAGGAGAGGAGAACGTAAGGAACAGTACAGAGTTATCAGCGCTGAAGGGAGTGCAGGAGAGGAGAACGTAGGGATCAGTACAGAGTAATCAGCAGAGAAGGGAGTGCAGGAGAGGAGAACGTAGGGATCAGTACAGAGTAATCAGCAGAGAAGGGAGTGCAGGAGAGGAGAACGTAGGGATCAGGACAGAGTTATCAGCGGTGAAGGGAGTGCAGGAGAGGAGAACGTAGGGATCAGTACAGAGTAGTCAGCAGAGAATGGAGGAGAGGAGAACGTAGGGATCAGTACAGAGTAATCAGCAGAGAAGGGAGTGCAGGAGAGGAGAACGTAGGGATCAGTACAGAGTAATCAGCAGAGAAGGGAGTGCAGGAGAGGAGAACATATGGATCAGGACACAGTAATCAGCAGAGAAGGGAGTGCAGGAGAGGAGAACGTAGGGATCAGTACAGAGTAATCAGCAGAGAAGGGAGTGGAGGAGAGGAGAACCTAGGGACCAGTACAGAGTAATCAGAGGTGAAGGGAGTGCAGGAGAGGAGAACATAGGAATCGGTACAGAGTAATCAGCAGAGAAGGGAGTGCAGGAGAGGAGAATGTAGGGATCAGGACAGAGTAATCAGCGGTGAAGGGAGTGCAGGAGAGGAGAACATAGGGATCAGTACAGAGTAATTAGCAGTGAAGGGAGTGCAGGAGAGGAGAAAGTAGGGATCAGTACAGAGTAATCAGCGGTGAAGGGAGTACAGGAGAGGAGATCGTAGGGATCAGTACAGAGTAATCAGCGGTGAAGGGAGTGCAGGATAGAATGTAGGGATCAGTACAGAGTAATCACCAGAGAAGGGAGTGCAGGAGAGGAGAACGTAGAGATCAGTACAGAATAATCAGCAGAGAAGGGAGTGCAGGAGAGGAGAACGTAGGGATCAGTACAGAGTAATCAGCAGAGAAGAGAGTGCAGGAGAGGAGAACGTAGGGATCAGTACAGAGTAATCAGCAGAGAAGGGAGTGCAGAAGAGGAGAACGTAGAGACCAGTACAGAGTAATCAGCAGAGAAGGGAGTGCAGGAGAGGAGAACTTAGGGATCAGTACAGAGTGATCAGCAGAGAAAGGAGTGCAGGAGAGGAGAACGTAGGGATCAGTACAGAGTAATCAGCAGGGAAGGGTGCAGAAGAGGAGAACGTAGGGATCAGTACAGAGTAATCAGCGTTGAAGTGAGTGCAGGAGAGGAGAACGCAGGGATCAGTACAGAGTACCCAGCAGAGAAGGGAGTACAGGAGAGGAGAATGTAGAGATCAGTACAGAGTAATCAGCAGAGAAGGGAGTGCAGGAGAGGAGAACGTAGGGATCAGTACAGAGTAATCAGTGTTGAAGGGAGTACAGGAGAGGAGAACGTAGGTAACAGTACAGAGTTATCAGCGCTGAAGGGAGTGCAGGAGAGGAGAAAGTAGGGATCAGTACAGAGTAATCAGCAGAGAAGGGAGTGTAGGAGAGGAGAACGTAGGGATCAGGACAGAGTTATCAGCGGTGAAGGGAGTGCAGGAGAGGAGAACGTAGGGTTCAGTACAGAGTAATCAGCAGAGAATGGAGGAGAGGAGAACGTAGGGATCAGTACAGAGTAATCAGCAGAGAAGGGAGTGCAGGAGAGGAGAACGTAGGGATCAGTACAGAGTAATCAGCAGAGAAGGTATTGCAGGAGAGGAGAACATAGGGATCAAGACACAGTAATCAGCAGAGAAGGGAGTGCAGGAGAGGAGAACGTAGGGATCAGTACAGAGTAATCAGCAGAGAACGGAGTGCAGGAGAGGAGAACATAGGGATCAGTACAGAGTAATTAGCAGTGAAGGGAGTGCAGGAGAGGAGAAAGTAGGGATCAGTACAGAGTAATCAGCGGTGAAGGGAGTGCAGGATAGAATGTAGGGATCAGTACAGAGTAATCACCAGAGAAGGGAGTGCAGGAGAGGAGAACGTAGAGATCAGTACAGAGTAATCAGCAGAGAAGGGAGTGCAGAAGAGGAGAACGTAGAGACCAGTACAGAGTAATCAGCAGAGAAGGGAGTGCAGGAGAGGAGAACGTAGGGATCAGTACAGAGTAATCAGCAGAGATGGGAGTGCAGAAGAGGAGAATGTAGGTATCAGTACAGAGTAATCAGCAGAGAAGGGAGTGCAGGAGAGGAGAACGTAGGGATCAGTACAGAGTAATCAGCGGTGAAGGGAGTGCAGGCGAGGAGAACGTAGGGATCAGTACAGAGTAATCAGCAGAGAAGGGAGTGCAGGAGAGGAGAACGTAGGGATCAGTACAGAGTAGTCAGCAGAGAAGGGAGTGCAGGAGAGAAGAACATAGGGATCAGGATATAGTAATCAGCAGAGAAGGGAGTGCAGGAGAGGAGAACATAGGGATCAGTACAGACTAATCAGCAGAGAAGGGAGTGCAGGAGAGGAGAACGTAGGGATCGGTACATAGTAATCAGCGGTGAAGGGTGCAGGAGAGGAGAACGTAGTGATGAGTACAGAGTAATCTTCATAGAAGGTAGTGCAGAAGAGGAGAAGGTAGGGATCAGGACAGAGTAATCAGCAGAGAAGGGAGTGTAGGAAAGGAGAACGTAGGGATCAGGACAGAGTAATCAGAGAAGGGAGGGCAGAATAGAAGGTAGGGATCAGTACAGAGTAATCAGCAGAAAAGGGAGTGCAGGAGCGGAGGTAGGGATCAGTACAGAGTAATCAGCGTTGAAGGGAGTGCAGGAGAGGAGAACGTAGGGATCAGTACAGAGTAATTGCAGAGAAGGGAGTGCAGGAGAGGAGAACGTAGGGATCAGTACAGAGTAATCAGCAGAGAAAGGAGTGCAGGAGAGGAGAACGTAGGGATCAGTACAGAGTATTCAGCAGGGAAGGGAGTGCAGGAGAGGAGAACGTAGGGATCAGTACAGAGTAATCAGCAGAGAAGGGAGTGCAGGAGAGGAGAATTTAGAGATCAGTACAGAGTAATCAGCGGAAAAGGGAGTGCAGGAGAGGAGAGCGTAGGGATCAGTACAGAGTAATCAGTAGGGAAGGGAGTGCAGGAGAGGAGGACATAGGGATCAGTACAGAGTAGTCAGCAGAGAAGGGTGTGCAGGAGAGGAGAACGTAGGGATCAGTACAGAGTAATCAGCGTTGAAGGTAGTGCAAGAGAGGAGAACGTAGGGATCAGTACAGAGTAATCAGCAGAGAAGGGAGTGCAGAAGAGGAGAATGTAGGTATCAGTACAGAGTAATCAGCAGACAAGGGAGTGAAGGAGAGGAGAAAATAGGGATCAGTACAGAGTAATCAGCGGTGAAGGGAGTGCAGGAGAGGAGAACGTAGGGATCAGTACAGAGTAATCAGCAGAGAAGGGAGTGCAGGAGAGGAGAACGTAGGGATCAGTACAGAGTAGTCAGCAGAGAAAGGAGTGCAGGAGAGGAGAACATAGGGATCAGGATATAGTAATCAGCAGAGAAGGGAGTGCAGGAGAGGAGAAGGTAGGGATCAGTACAGAGTAATCAGCAGAGAAGGGAGTGCAGAAGAGGAGAACGTAGAGATCAGTACAGAGTAATCATCAGAGAAGGGAGTGCAGGAGATGAGAACGTAGGGATCAGTACAGAGTAATCAGCGTTGAAGGTAGTGCAGGAGAGGAGAACGTAGGGATCAGTACAGAGTAATCAGCAGAGAAGGGAGTGCAGAAGAGGAGAATGTAGGTATCAGTACAGAGTAATCAGAGAAGAGAGTGCAGGAGAGGAGAACGTAGGGATCAGTACAGAGTAATCAGCGGTGAAGGGAGTGCAGGAGAGGAGAACGTAGGGATCAGTACAGAGTAATCAGCAGAGAAGGGAGTGCAGGAGAGGAGAACGTAGGGATCAGTACAGAGTAGTCAGCAGAGAAGGGAGTGCAGGAGAGGAGAACGTAGGGATCAGGATATAGTAATCAGCAGAGAAGGGATTGCAGGAGAGGAGAACATAGGGATCAGTACAGAGTAATCAGCAGAGAAGGGAGTGCAGGAGAGGAGAACGTAGGGATCAGTACAGAGTAATCAGCGGTGAAGGGTGCAGGAGAGGAGAACGTAGGGATGAGTACAGAGTAATCAGCATAGAAGGGAGTGCAGAAGAGGAGAAGGTAGGGATCAGGACAGAGTAATCAGCAGAGAAGGGATTGCAGGAGAGGAGAGCGTAGGGATCAGTACAGAGTAGTCAGCGTAGAAGGGAGTGCAGGAGAGGAGAACATAGGGATCAGTACAGAGTAATCAGCAGAGAAGGGAGTGCAGGAGAGGAGGACATAGGGATCAGTACAGAGTAATCAGCAGGGAAGGGAGTGCAGAACATAGGAATTAGTACAGAGTAATCAGCAGAGAAGGGAGTGCAGGACATAGGGATCAGTACAGAGTAATCAGCAGAGAAGGGAGTGCAGGAGAGAACATAGGGATCAGTACAGAGTAATCAGCAGAGAAGGGAGTGCAGAAGAGGAGAACGTAGAGATCAGTACAGAGTAATCAGCAGAGAAGGGTGTGCAGGAGAGGAGAACGTAGGGATCAGTACAGAGTAATCAGCGTTGAAGGTAGTGCAAGAGAGGAGAACGTAGGGATCAGTACAGAGTAATCAGCAGAGAAGGGAGTGCACAAGAGGAGAATGTAGGTATCAGTACAGAGTAATCAGCAGACAAGGGAGTGCAGGAGAGGAGAAAATAGGGATCAGTACAGAGTAATCAGCGGTGAAGGGAGTGCAGGAGAGGAGAACGTAGGGATCAGTACAGAGTAATCAGCAGAGAAGGGAGTGCAGGAGAGGAGAACGTAGGGATCAGTACAGAGTAGTCAGCAGAGAAAGGAGTGCAGGAGAGGAGAACATAGGGATCAGGATATAGTAATCAGCAGAGAAGGGAGTGCAGGAGAGGAGAAGGTAGGGATCAGTACAGAGTAATCAGCAGAGAAGGGAGTGCAGAAGAGGAGAACGTAGAGATCAGTACAGAGTAATCATCAGAGAAGGGAGTGCAGGAGATGAGAACGTAGGGATCAGTACAGAGTAATCAGCAGAGATGGGAGTGCAGAAGAGGAGAATGTAGGTATCAGTACAGAGTAATCAGCAGAGAAGGGAGTGCAGGAGAGGAGAACGTAGGGATCAGTACAGAGTAATCAGCGGTGAAGGGAGTGCAGGCGAGGAGAACGTAGGGATCAGTACAGAGTAATCAGCAGAGAAGGGAGTGCAGGAGAGGAGAACGTAGGGATCAGTACAGAGTAGTCAGCAGAGAAGGGAGTGCAGGAGAGAAGAACATAGGGATCAGGATATAGTAATCAGCAGAGAAGGGAGTGCAGGAGAGGAGAACATAGGGATCAGTACAGACTAATCAGCAGAGAAGGGAGTGCAGGAGAGGAGAACGTAGGGATCGGTACATAGTAATCAGCGGTGAAGGGTGCAGGAGAGGAGAACGTAGTGATGAGTACAGAGTAATCTTCATAGAAGGTAGTGCAGAAGAGGAGAAGGTAGGGATCAGGACAGAGTAATCAGCAGAGAAGGGAGTGTAGGAAAGGAGAACGTAGGGATCAGGACAGAGTAATCAGCAGAGAAGGGAGGGCAGAATAGAAGGTAGGGATCAGTACAGAGTAATCAGCAGAAAAGGCAGTGCAGGAGCGGAGGTAGGGATCAGTACAGAGTAATCAGCGTTGAAGGGAGTGCAGGAGAGGAGAACGTAGGGATCAGTACAGAGTAATTGCAGAGAAGGGAGTGCAGGAGAGGAGAACGTAGGGATCAGTACAGAGTAATCAGCAGAGAAAGGAGTGCAGGAGAGGAGAACGTAGGGATCAGTACAGAGTATTCAGCAGGGAAGGGAGTGCAGGAGAGGAGAACGTAGGGATCAGTACAGAGTAATCAGCAGAGAAGGGAGTGCAGGAGAGGAGAACATAGGGATAAGTACAGAGTGATCAGCAGGGAAGGGAGTGCAAGAGAGGAGAATTTAGAGATCAGTACAGAGTAATCAGCGGAAAAGGGAGTGCAGGAGAGGAGAGCGTAGGGATCAGTACAGAGTAATCAGTAGGGAAGGGAGTGCAGGAGAGGAGGACATAGGGATCAGTACAGAGTAATCAGCAGGGAAGGGAGTGCAGGAGAGGAGGACATAGGGATCAGTACAGAGTAATCAGCAGGGAAGGGAGTGCAGGAGATGAGAACGTAGAGATCAGTACAGAGTAATCAGCAGAGTAGGGAGTGCAGGACAGGAGAACGTAGGGATCAGTACAGAGTAATCAGCAGGGAAAGGAGTGCAGGAGAGGAGAACGTAGCGATCAGTACACAGTAATCAGCAGAGAAGGGAGTGCAGGAGAGGAGAACGTAGAGATCAATACAGAGTAATCAGCAGGAAGGGTGTGCAGGAGAGGAGAACGTAGAGATCAGTACAGAGTAATCAGCAGGGAAGGGATTGCAGGAGAGGAGAACGTAGGGATCAGTACAGAGTAATCAGCAGAGAAGGGAGTGCAGGAGAGGAGAACGTAGGGATCAGTGCAGAGTAATCAGCAGAGAAGGGAGTGCAGGAGAGGAGAACATAGGGATCAGGACACAGTAATCAGCAGAGAAGGGAGTGCAGGAGAGGAGAACGTAGGGATCAGGACAGAGTAATCAGCAGAGAAGGGAGTGGAGGAGAGGAGAACGTAGGGACCAGTACATAGTAATCAGAGGTGAAGGGAGTGCAGGAGAGGAGAACATATGAATCGGTACAGAGTAATCAGCAGAGAAGGGAGTGCAGGAGAGGAGAACGTAGGGATCAGTACAGAGTAATTGGCAGTGAAGGGAGTGCAGGAGAGGAGAAAGTAGGGATCAGTACAGAGTAATCAGCGGTGAAGGGAGTGCAGGAGAGGAGATCATAGGGATCAGTACAGAGTAATCAACGGTGAAGGTAGTGCAGGAGAGGAGAACGTAGGGATCAGTACAGAGTAATCACCAGAGAAGGGAGTGCAGGAGAGGAGAACGTAGAGATCAGTACAGAGTAATCAGCAGGGAAGGGATTGCAGGAGAGGAGAACGTAGGGAGCAGTAAAGAGTAATCAGCAGAGAAGGGAGTGCAGGAGAGGAGAACGTAGGGATCAGTGCAGAGTAATCAGCAGAGAAGGGAGTGCAGGAGAGGAGAACATAGGGATCAGGACACAGTAATCAGCAGAGAAGGGAGTGCAGGAGAGGAGAACGTAGGGATCAGGACAGAGTAATCAGCAGAGAAGGGAGTGGAGGAGAGGAGAACGTAGGGACCAGTACAGAGTAATCAGAGGTGAAGGGAGTGCAGGAGAGGAGAACATAGGAATCGGTACAGAGTAATCAGCAGAGAAGGGAGTGCAGGAGAGGAGAACGTAGGGATCAGTACAGAGTAATTAGCAGTGAAGGGAGTGCAGGAGAGGAGAAAGTAGGGATCAGTACAGAGTAATCAGCGGTGAAGGGAGTGCAGGAGAGGAGATCGTAGGGATCAGTACAGAGTAATCAACGGTGAAGGTAGTGCAGGAGAGGAGAACGTAGGGATCAGTACAGAGTAATCACCAGAGAAGGGAGTGCAGGAGAGGAGAACGTAGAGATCAGTACAGAATAATCAGCAGAGAAGGGAGTGCAGGAGAGGATAATGTAGGGATCAGTACAGAGTAATCAGCAGAGAAGGGAGTGCAGAAGAGGAGAACGTAGAGAACAGTACAGAGTAATCAGCAGAGAAGGGTGTGCAGGAGAGGAGAACGTAGGGATCAGTACAGAGTAATCAGCGTTGAAGGTAGTGCAAGAGAGGAGAACGTAGGGATCAGTACAGAGTAATCAGCAGAGAAGGGAGTACAGAAGAGGAGAATGTAGGTATCAGTACAGAGTAATCAGCAGACAAGGGAGTGAAGGAGAGGAGAAAATAGGGATCAGTACAGAGTAATCAGCGGTGAAGGGAGTGCAGGAGAGGAGAACGTAGGGATCAGTACAGAGTAATCAGCAGAGAAGGGAGTGCAGGAGAGGAGAACGTAGGGATCAGTACAGAGTAGTCAGCAGAGAAGGGTGTGCAGGAGAGGAGAACGTAGGGATCAGTACAGAGTAATCAGCGTTGAAGGTAGTGCAAGAGAGGAGAACGTAGGGATCAGTACAGAGTAATCAGCAGAGAAGGGAGTGCAGAAGAGGAGAATGTAGGTATCAGTACAGAGTAATCAGCAGACAAGGGAGTGAAGGAGAGGAGAAAATAGGGATCAGTACAGAGTAATCAGCGGTGAAGGGAGTGCAGGAGAGGAGAACGTAGGGATCAGTACAGAGTAATCAGCAGAGAAGGGAGTGCAGGAGAGGAGAACGTAGGGATCAGTACAGAGTAGTCAGCAGAGAAAGGAGTGCAGGAGAGGAGAACATAGGGATCAGGATATAGTAATCAGCAGAGAAGGGAGTGCAGGAGAGGAGAAGGTAGGGATCAGTACAGAGTAATCAGCAGAGAAGGGAGTGCAGAAGAGGAGAACGTAGAGATCAGTACAGAGTAATCATCAGAGAAGGGAGTGCAGGAGATGAGAACGTAGGGATCAGTACAGAGTAATCAGCGTTGAAGGTAGTGCAGGAGAGGAGAACGTAGGGATCAGTACAGAGTAATCAGCAGAGAAGGGAGTGCAGAAGAGGAGAATGTAGGTATCAGTACAGAGTAATCAGAGAAGAGAGTGCAGGAGAGGAGAACGTAGGGATCAGTACAGAGTAATCAGCGGTGAAGGGAGTGCAGGAGAGGAGAACGTAGGGATCAGTACAGAGTAATCAGCAGAGAAGGGAGTGCAGGAGAGGAGAACGTAGGGATCAGTACAGAGTAGTCAGCAGAGAAGGGAGTGCAGGAGAGGAGAACGTAGGGATCAGGATATAGTAATCAGCAGAGAAGGGATTGCAGGAGAGGAGATCATAGGGATCAGTACAGAGTAATCAGCAGAGAAGGGAGTGCAGGAGAGGAGAACGTAGGGATCAGTACAGAGTAATCAGCGGTGAAGGGTGCAGGAGAGGAGAACGTAGGGATGAGTACAGAGTAATCAGCATAGAAGGGAGTGCAGAAGAGGAGAAGGTAGGGATCAGGACAGAGTAATCAGCAGAGAAGGGATTGCAGGAGAGGAGAGCGTAGGGATCAGTACAGAGTAGTCAGCGTAGAAGGGAGTGCAGGAGAGGAGAACATAGGGATCAGTACAGAGTAATCAGCAGAGAAGGGAGTGCAGGAGAGGAGGACATAGGGATCAGTACAGAGTAATCAGCAGGGAAGGGAGTGCAGAACATAGGAATTAGTACAGAGTAATCAGCAGAGAAGGGAGTGCAGGACATAGGGATCAGTACAGAGTAATCAGCAGAGAAGGGAGTGCAGGAGAGAACATAGGGATCAGTACAGAGTAATATGAGGTGAAGGGAGTGCAGGAGAGGAGAACGCACGTATCTGTACAGAGTAATCAGCGGAGGAGGGAGTGCAGAACATAGGGATCGGTACAGAGTATTCAGCGGAGAAGGGAGTGGAGGAGAGAACATAGGGATCAGTACAGAGTAATCAGAGGTAAAGGGAGTGCAGGAGAGAAGGTAGGGATCAGTACAAAGTAATCAGCAGGGAAGGGAGTGCAGGAGAGGAGAACATAGGGATCAGTACAGAGTAATCAGCAGAGAAGGGAGTGCAGGAGAGGAGAACGTAGGGATCAGTATAGAGTAATCAGAATTGAAGGGAGTGCAGGAGAGGAGAACGTAGGGATCAGTACAGAGTAATCAACGTTGAAGGGAGTGCAGGAGAGGAGAACGTAGGGATCAGTACAGAGTAATCAGCATTGAAGGGAGTGCAGGAGGGGAGAACGCAGGGATCAGTACAGAGTAATCAGCGTTGAAGGGAGTGCAGGAGAGAACATAGGGATCAGTACAGAGTAATCAGCAGAGAAGAGTGCAGTAGCGAAGGTAGTGATCAGTACAGAGTAATCAGCGGAGATAGGAGTGCAGGAGAGGAGAACGTAGGGATCAGTACAGAGTAATCAGCAGAGAAGGGAGTGCAGGAGAGGAGAACATAGGGATCAGTACAGAGTAATCAGAAGAGAAGGGAGTGCAGGAGAGGAGGACATAGGGATCAGTACAGAGTAATCAGCAAGGAAGGGAGTGCAGAACATAGGGATCAGTACAGAGTAATCAGCAGGGAAGGCAGTGCAGGAGAAAACAGGGATCAGTACAGAGTGATCAGCGTTGAAGGGAGTGCTGCGGAGAAGGTAGGGATCAGTACAGAGTAATCAGCGTTGAAGGGAGTGCAGGAGAGGAGAACATAGGGATCAGTACAAGAGTAATCAGCGTTGAAGGGAGTGCAGGAGAGGAGAACGCAGGGATCAGTACAGAGTAATCAGCGTTGAAGGGAGTGCAGGAGAGGAGAACGTATTGATTAGTACAGAGTAATCAGCGTTGAAGGGAGTGCAGGAGAGAACGTAGGGATCAGTACAGAGTAATCAGCAGATAAGGGAGTGCAGAAGAGAAGGTAGGGATCAGTACAGAGTAATCAGCGGAGAAAGGAGTGCAGGAGAGGAGAACGTAGGGATCAGTACAGAGTAATCAGCAGAGAAGGGAGTGCAGGAGAGGAGAACGTAGGGATCAGTACAGAGTAGTCAGCGTAGAAGGGAGTGCAGGAGAGGAGAACATAGGGATCAGTACAGAGTAATCAGCAGAGAAGGGAGTGCAGGAGAGGAGGACATAGGGATCAGTACAGAGTAATCAGCAGGGAAGGGAGTGCAGAACATAGGGATCAGTACAGAGTAATCAGCAGAGAAGGAAGTGCAGAACATAGGGATCAGTACAGAGTAATCAGCAGAGAAGGGAGTGCAGGAGAGAACATAGGGATCAGTACAGAGTAATATGAGGTGAAGGGAGTGCAGGAGAGGAGAACGCACGTATCTGTACAGAGTAATCAGCGGAGGAGGGAGTGCAGAACATAGGGATCGGTACAGTGTATTCAGCAGAGAAGGGAGTGGATGAGAGAACATAGGGATCAGTACAGAGTAATCAGAGGTAAAGGGAGTGCAGGAGAGAAGGTAGGGATCAGTACAAAGTAATCAGCAGGGAAGGGAGTGCAGGAGAGGAGAACGTAGGGATCAGTACAGAGTAATCAGCAGAGAAGGGAGTGCAGGAGAGGAGAACGTAGGGATCAGTACAGAGTACTCAGCAGAGAATGGAGTACAGGAGAGGAGAATGTAGAGATCAGTACAGAGTAATCAGCAGAGAAGGGAGTGCAGAACATAGGGATCAGTACAGAGTAATCAGCAGAGAAGGGAGTGCAGGAGAGGAGAATGTAGGGATCAGTGCAGAGTAATCAGCGTTGAAGGGCGTGCAGGAGAGGAGAACGTAGGGATCAGTACAGAGTAATCAGCAGAGAAGGGAGTGCAGAACATAGGGATCAGTACAGAGTAATCAGCAGAGAAGGGAGTGCAGGAGAGGAGAACGTAGGGATCAGTACAGAGTAATTGGCAGTGAAGGGAGTGCAGGAGAGGAGAAAGTAGGGATCAGTACAGAGTAATCAGCGGTGAAGGGAGTGCAGGAGAGGAGATCATAGGGATCAGTACAGAGTAATCAACGGTGAAGGTAGTGCAGGAGAGGAGAACGTAGGGATCAGTACAGAGTAATCACCAGAGAAGGGAGTGCAGGAGAGGAGAACGTAGAGATCAGTACAGAGTAATCAGCAGGGAAGGGATTGCAGGAGAGGAGAACGTAGGGATCAGTAAAGAGTAATCAGCAGAGAAGGGAGTGCAGGAGAGGAGAACGTAGGGATCAGTGCAGAGTAATCAGCAGAGAAGGGAGTGCAGGAGAGGAGAACATAGGGATCAGGACACAGTAATCAGCAGAGAAGGGAGTGCAGGAGAGGAGAACGTAGGGATCAGGACAGAGTAATCAGCAGAGAAGGGAGTGGAGGAGAGGAGAACGTAGGGACCAGTACAGAGTAATCAGAGGTGAAGGGAGTGCAGGAGAGGAGAACATAGGAATCGGTACAGAGTAATCAGCAGAGAAGGGAGTGCAGGAGAGGAGAACGTAGGGATCAGTACAGAGTAATTAGCAGTGAAGGGAGTGCAGGAGAGGAGAAAGTAGGGATCAGTACAGAGTAATCAGCGGTGAAGGGAGTGCAGGAGAGGAGATCGTAGGGATCAGTACAGAGTAATCAACGGTGAAGGTAGTGCAGGAGAGGAGAACGTAGGGATCAGTACAGAGTAATCACCAGAGAAGGGAGTGCAGGAGAGGAGAACGTAGAGATCAGTACAGAATAATCAGCAGAGAAGGGAGTGCAGGAGAGGATAATGTAGGGATCAGTACAGAGTAATCAGCAGAGAAGGGAGTGCAGAAGAGGAGAACGTAGAGAACAGTACAGAGTAATCAGCAGAGAAGGGTGTGCAGGAGAGGAGAACGTAGGGATCAGTACAGAGTAATCAGCGTTGAAGGTAGTGCAAGAGAGGAGAACGTAGGGATCAGTACAGAGTAATCAGCAGAGAAGGGAGTACAGAAGAGGAGAATGTAGGTATCAGTACAGAGTAATCAGCAGACAAGGGAGTGAAGGAGAGGAGAAAATAGGGATCAGTACAGAGTAATCAGCGGTGAAGGGAGTGCAGGAGAGGAGAACGTAGGGATCAGTACAGAGTAATCAGCAGAGAAGGGAGTGCAGGAGAGGAGAACGTAGGGATCAGTACAGAGTAGTCAGCAGAGAAGGGTGTGCAGGAGAGGAGAACGTAGGGATCAGTACAGAGTAATCAGCGTTGAAGGTAGTGCAAGAGAGGAGAACGTAGGGATCAGTACAGAGTAATCAGCAGAGAAGGGAGTGCAGAAGAGGAGAATGTAGGTATCAGTACAGAGTAATCAGCAGACAAGGGAGTGAAGGAGAGGAGAAAATAGGGATCAGTACAGAGTAATCAGCGGTGAAGGGAGTGCAGGAGAGGAGAACGTAGGGATCAGTACAGAGTAATCAGCAGAGAAGGGAGTGCAGGAGAGGAGAACGTAGGGATCAGTACAGAGTAGTCAGCAGAGAAAGGAGTGCAGGAGAGGAGAACATAGGGATCAGGATATAGTAATCAGCAGAGAAGGGAGTGCAGGAGAGGAGAAGGTAGGGATCAGTACAGAGTAATCAGCAGAGAAGGGAGTGCAGAAGAGGAGAACGTAGAGATCAGTACAGAGTAATCATCAGAGAAGGGAGTGCAGGAGATGAGAACGTAGGGATCAGTACAGAGTAATCAGCGTTGAAGGTAGTGCAGGAGAGGAGAACGTAGGGATCAGTACAGAGTAATCAGCAGAGAAGGGAGTGCAGAAGAGGAGAATGTAGGTATCAGTACAGAGTAATCAGAGAAGAGAGTGCAGGAGAGGAGAACGTAGGGATCAGTACAGAGTAATCAGCGGTGAAGGGAGTGCAGGAGAGGAGAACGTAGGGATCAGTACAGAGTAATCAGCAGAGAAGGGAGTGCAGGAGAGGAGAACGTAGGGATCAGTACAGAGTAGTCAGCAGAGAAGGGAGTGCAGGAGAGGAGAACGTAGGGATCAGGATATAGTAATCAGCAGAGAAGGGATTGCAGGAGAGGAGAACATAGGGATCAGTACAGAGTAATCAGCAGAGAAGGGAGTGCAGGAGAGGAGAACGTAGGGATCAGTACAGAGTAATCAGCGGTGAAGGGTGCAGGAGAGGAGAACGTAGGGATGAGTACAGAGTAATCAGCATAGAAGGGAGTGCAGAAGAGGAGAAGGTAGGGATCAGGACAGAGTAATCAGCAGAGAAGGGATTGCAGGAGAGGAGAGCGTAGGGATCAGTACAGAGTAGTCAGCGTAGAAGGGAGTGCAGGAGAGGAGAACATAGGGATCAGTACAGAGTAATCAGCAGAGAAGGGAGTGCAGGAGAGGAGGACATAGGGATCAGTACAGAGTAATCAGCAGGGAAGGGAGTGCAGAACATAGGAATTAGTACAGAGTAATCAGCAGAGAAGGGAGTGCAGGACATAGGGATCAGTACAGAGTAATCAGCAGAGAAGGGAGTGCAGGAGAGAACATAGGGATCAGTACAGAGTAATATGAGGTGAAGGGAGTGCAGGAGAGGAGAACGCACGTATCTGTACAGAGTAATCAGCGGAGGAGGGAGTGCAGAACATAGGGATCGGTACAGAGTATTCAGCGGAGAAGGGAGTGGAGGAGAGAACATAGGGATCAGTACAGAGTAATCAGAGGTAAAGGGAGTGCAGGAGAGAAGGTAGGGATCAGTACAAAGTAATCAGCAGGGAAGGGAGTGCAGGAGAGGAGAACATAGGGATCAGTACAGAGTAATCAGCAGAGAAGGGAGTGCAGGAGAGGAGAATGTAGGGATCAGTATAGAGTAATCAGAATTGAAGGGAGTGCAGGAGAGGAGAACGTAGGGATCAGTACAGAGTAATCAACGTTGAAGGGAGTGCAGGAGAGGAGAACGTAGGGATCAGTACAGAGTAATCAGCATTGAAGGGAGTGCAGGAGGGGAGAACGCAGGGATCAGTACAGAGTAATCAGCGTTGAAGGGAGTGCAGGAGAGAACATAGGGATCAGTACAGAGTAATCAGCAGAGAAGAGTGCAGTAGCGAAGGTAGTGATCAGTACAGAGTAATCAGCGGAGATAGGAGTGCAGGAGAGGAGAACGTAGGGATCAGTACAGAGTAATCAGCAGAGAAGGGACTGCAGGAGAGGAGAACATAGGGATCAGTACAGAGTAATCAGAAGAGAAGGGAGTGCAGGAGAGGAGGACATAGGGATCAGTACAGAGTAATCAGCAAGGAAGGGAGTGCAGAACA
The DNA here is from genome assembly GCF_046119375.1 of Phyllobates terribilis. Taxonomy (NCBI): domain Eukaryota; kingdom Metazoa; phylum Chordata; class Amphibia; order Anura; family Dendrobatidae; genus Phyllobates; species Phyllobates terribilis. The sequence continues at coordinate 322,774,595 of NW_027362772.1, read as the reverse complement.
TAGGGATCAGTACAGAGTAATCAGCAGGGAAGGCAGTGCAGGAGAAAACAGGGATCAGTACAGAGTGATCAGCGTTGAAGGGAGTGCTGCGGAGAAGGTAGGGATCAGTACAGAGTAATCAGCGTTGAAGGGAGTGCAGGAGAGGAGAACATAGGGATCAGTACAAGAGTAATCAGCGTTGAAGGGAGTGCAGGAGAGGAGAACGCAGGGATCAGTACAGAGTAATCAGCGTTGAAGGGAGTGCAGGAGAGGAGAACGTATTGATTAGTACAGAGTAATCAGCGTTGAAGGGAGTGCAGGAGAGAACGTAGGGATCAGTACAGAGTAATCAGCAGATAAGGGAGTGCAGAAGAGAAGGTAGGGATCAGTACAGAGTAATCAGCGGAGAAAGGAGTGCAGGAGAGGAGAACGTAGGGATCAGTACAGAGTAATCAGCAGAGAAGGGAGTGCAGGAGAGGAGAACGTAGGGATCAGTACAGAGTAGTCAGCGTAGAAGGGAGTGCAGGAGAGGAGAACATAGGGATCAGTACAGAGTAATCAGCAGAGAAGGGAGTGCAGGAGAGGAGGACATAGGGATCAGTACAGAGTAATCAGCAGGGAAGGGAGTGCAGAACATAGGGATCAGTACAGAGTAATCAGCAGAGAAGGGAGTGCAGAACATAGGGATCAGTACAGAGTAATCAGCAGAGAAGGGAGTGCAGGAGAGAACATAGGGATCAGTACAGAGTAATATGAGGTGAAGGGAGTGCAGGAGAGGAGAACGCACGTATCTGTACAGAGTAATCAGCGGAGGAGGGAGTGCAGAACATAGGGATCGGTACAGTGTATTCAGCAGAGAAGGGAGTGGATGAGAGAACATAGGGATCAGTACAGAGTAATCAGAGGTAAAGGGAGTGCAGGAGAGAAGGTAGGGATCAGTACAAAGTAATCAGCAGGGAAGGGAGTGCAGGAGAGGAGAACGTAGGGATCAGTACAGAGTAATCAGCAGAGAAGGGAGTGCAGGAGAGGAGAACGTAGGGATCAGTACAGAGTACTCAGCAGAGAATGGAGTACAGGAGAGGAGAATGTAGAGATCAGTACAGAGTAATCAGCAGAGAAGGGAGTGCAGAACATAGGGATCAGTACAGAGTAATCAGCAGAGAAGGGAGTGCAGGAGAGGAGAATGTAGGGATCAGTGCAGAGTAATCAGCGTTGAAGGGCGTGCAGGAGAGGAGAACGTAGGGATCAGTACAGAGTAATCAGCAGAGAAGGGAGTGCAGAACATAGGGATCAGTACAGAGTAATCAGCAGAGAAGGGAGTGCAGGAGAGAACATAGGGATCAGTACAGAGTAATCAGAGGTGAAGGGAGTGCAGGAGAGGAGAACGCACTTATCAGTACTGAGTAATCAGTGGAGGAGGTAGTGCAGAACATAAGGATCGGTACAGAGTAATCAGCAGAGAAGGGAGTGCAGGAGAGAACATAGGGATCAGTACAGAGTAATCAGAGGTAAAGGGAGTGCAGGAGAGAAGGTAGGGATCAGTACAAAGTAATCAGCAGGGAAGGGAGTGCAGGAGAGGAGAACGTAGAGATCAGTACAGAGTAATCAGCAGAGAAGGGAGTGCAGGAGAGGAGAACGTAGGGATCAGTACAGAGTAATCAGCAGGGAAGGGTGCAGGAGAGGAGAACGTAGAGATCAGTACAGAGTAATCAGCGTTGAAGGGAGTGCAGGAGAGGAGAACGTAGGGATCATAGAATGGTAGAGTTGGAAGGGACCTCCTGGGTCATCTGGTCCAACCCCCTGCTCAAAGCAGGATTCACTAGATCATCTCAGACAGATGTCTGTCCAGCCTCTGTTTGAAGACGTCCATTGAAGGGGAACTCACCACCTCTCGTGGCAGCCTGTTCCACTCATTAATCACCCTAACTGTCAAAAAGTTTTTTCTAATATCTAATCTGTGTCTCCTCCCATTTAGTTTCATCCCATTGCTTCTAGTCTTTCCTTGTGCAAATGAGAATAAAGATGATCCTTCTACAATGTGACAGCCCTTGACATATTTGTAGACAGCTATTAAGTCTCCTCTCAATCTTCTTTTTTGCAAGCTAAACATTCCCAAATCCTGCAACCGTTCCTCATAGGACATGGTTTGCAGACCAGTCACCATTCTGGTCGCTCTTCTCTGAACTTGCTCCAGTTTGTCTATGTCTTTTTTAAAATGTGGTGCCCAACACTGTACACAGTATTCCAGATGAGGTCTGACCAAAGAGGAGTAAAGACCGATAATGACTTCACGTGATCTAGACTGTATGCTTCTGTTAATACATCCCAGAATTGTATTTGCCTTTTTTGCTGCTGCATCACACTGTTGACTCATGTTCAGTCTATGATCTATTAGTATACCTAAGTCTTTTTCACATGTACTGTTGCTTAGCTCTATTCCTCCCATTCTGTATATGCTTTTTTCATTTTTATTGCCCAGATGTAGTACTTTGCATTTTTCCCTGTTAAAAACCATTCTGTTGGTTGCTGCCCACTGCTCCAGTTTATTTAGGTCTTTTTGAATCCTCTCTCTCTCTTCTCTAGTATTAGCTATCCCTCCTAGCTTTGTGTCATCAGCAAATTTAATCAGTTTACCCTCAATTCCTTCATCTAAATCATTGATAAAGATGTTGAACAATACAGGTCCCAGGACGGAGCCCTGTGGTACCCCACTTGAGACATTCATCCAGCTGGATGTGAAGCCATTTACAACCACCCTTTGAGTCCGATCACTAAGCCAGTTATGAATCCACCTAACAGTTGCCTGGTCCATTGCATACTTGGTCATTTTTTCAATAAGGATGGTGTGAGATACTTTGTCAAATGCTTTGCTGAAGTCAAGATATACTATATCTACAGCATTTCCCTGATCCACCCAGTCAGTGATTCTGTCATAGAAGGAAATTAAGTTAGTCTGACATGACTTGTTAGTTACAAACCCATGCTGACTCTGGTTAATCACTTCATTCTTATCCATGTACTTACATACATGTTGTTTAATAATTTGTTCAAAGATCTTTCCTGGTATAGAAGTCAGACTCACCGGCCTATAGTTCCCTGGGTCCACCTTCTTCCCCTTTTTGAAGATAGGAACAACATTTGCTCTTCTCCAGTCTTCTGGGACTTCTCCTGTTCTCCAAGAATTTTCAAAGATTATGGAGAGTGGTTCTAAAATTTCTTCTACGATCTCCTTCAGTACTCTGGGGTGTAATTCATCTGGACCTGGAGACTTGAACTCATTTATGTTAGCTAAATATTCCCTCACAATCTTTCTGTTTACAGATAACTTGGATTCCTCTATTCCTTTAAAAGGACAGTGAAGATCAGTTGATGTTACATTTTCTTTCTGAGAGAAAACAGATGCAAAATAGGAATTAAAAAGTTCGGCCTTCTCAACATCCTCTCTTACCATTTCTCCATTTTCATCCTGTAAAAATCCTGTAGCATCTTTGACTTTGCTTTTACTTTTGACATACCCCCAAAATCCTTTTTTATTGCTTTTGACATCTCTTGCAAGCCTTAATTCATTGTCAGCTTTAGCTAACCTGATACGTGCCCTACAGGATCTGCAGACTGCATTATAATCTTCTTTAGATATGCCTCCCTCTTTCCATTTAATAAACATTTCTTTCTTTCTTTTTAGCATGTGTTTAAGTTCTGTGTTCATCCATCCTGGTTTCCTTAAATGCTTCCCATTCTTCCTACTTTTCGGGATTGTTAACGATTGTGCTTTGAGAATCTCATTTTTAAAAATTTCCCATCCTTCCTGGACATTTTTGTCCTTAAGGACATCCAGCCATTGGATCCCTCCTATTCTCTTTCTGAGTCTCTTAAAATCTGCCTTTCTAAAATCTAACCTTGAAGTCTGAGTCTTCACATGTCTTCCTCCTCTAGTTATCCAAAATTCTATAATAGCATGATCGCTGCCTCCTAGGGTCCCAGCCACCTTTACCTCCTCAACCATTTCCTCCCTGTTTATAAGGATTAGATCCAAAGTAGCAGAACCCCTTGTTTTCTCCCCTACCTTTTGGAAGATAAAGTTGTCAGCAAGAGAGGATAAGAATTTGCTTGACCTGTTAGTTTTACTTGAGAGAGATTCCCAACAAATGTCTGGATAGTTGAAATCTCCCATGACCACTACGTCATATTTTTTGGAGAACTTGGTCATTTGATACATAAAGAGTTCATCCATATCTTCAGCTTGCCCAGGTGGCCTGTAGTAAATGCCTACAATGGTGTCCTTTCCGTTGTTCTCTCCTTGTATTCTTACCCAAACAGTTTCCACAGAACTCCCAGTCTCTGAAGCTTCAATCTCTGTGCAGATATTCGCTTTTCTAACATACAATGCGACACCTCCTCCTCGTTTATCAATTCTGTTTCTTGCAAATAAGTTGTATCCTTTTAGCCTTTTATTCCAATCATGTGTATCGTCCCACCAAGTTTCAGTGATTCCAATGACATCATATTCCTTTTCCTGCATTAGTAGTTCCAGTTCTCCTTGTTTGTTGCCCATGCTTTGTGCATTTGTATAAAAACATTGTAGTTTGTGATTGGTTTCTCTTCCTCCCATATTTTTATTATTTAAATTGTTTTGTCTTTGTTCTTCCTTTCCACTTCCAGTAGCAGAGATCTCAATAGTATTTGTCAGCTGTATGGCTTTTTCTGGCCTTTTGCTTCCCTTCCCTTCAGTACAGAGTAATCAGCAGAGAAGGGAGTACAGGAGTGGAGAATGTAGAGATCAGTACAGAGTAATCAGCATTGAAGGGAGTGCAGGAGAGGGGGACATAGGGATCAGTACAAAGTAATCAGCAGGGAAGGGAGTGCAGAAAATAGGGATCAGTACTGAGTAATCAGCAGAGAAGGGGGTGCAGGAGAGGAGGACATAGGGATCAGTACGGAGTAATCAGCAGGGAAGGGAGTGCAGAACATAGGGATCAGTACAGAGTAACCAGCGTTGAAGGGAGTGCAGCAGAGAAGGTAGGGATCAGTACAGAGTAATCAGCATTGAAGGGAGTGCAGGAGAGGAGAACGTAGGGATCAGTACAGAGTAATCAGCAGAGAATGGAGGAGAGGAGAACGTAGAGATCAGTACAGAGTAATCAGCGGTGAAGGGAGTGCAGGAGAGGAGAAGGTTGGGATCAGTACAGAGTAATCAGCGTTGAAGGCAGTGCAGGAGAGGAGAACGTAGGGATCAGTACAGAGTAATCAGCAGAGAAGGGAGCGCAGGAGAGGAGAACGTAGGGATCAGTACAGAGTAGTCAGCAGAGAAGGGAGTGCAGGAGAGGAGAACATAGGGATCAGTACAGAGTAATCAGCAGAGAAGGGAGTGCAGGAGAGGAGGACATAGGGATCAGTACAGAGTAATCAGCATTGAAGGGAGTGCTGCGGAGAAGGTAGGGATCAGTACAGAGTAATCAGCGTTGAAGGGAGTGGAGGAGAGGAGAACATAGGGATCAGTACAGAGTAATCAGCGTTGAAGGGAGTGCCGGAGAGGAGAACGTAGGGATCAGTACAGAGTAATCAGCGTTGAAGGTAGTGCAGGAGAGGAGAACGTAGGGATCAGTGCAGAGTAATCACCGATGAAGGGAGTGCAGGAGAGGAGAACGTAGGGATCAGTATAGAGTAATCAGAATTGAAGGGAGTGCAGGAGAGGAGAACGTAGGGATCAGTACAGAGTAATCAGCGTTGAAGGGAGTGTAGGAGAGGAGAACGTAGGGATCAGTACAGAGTAATCAGCGTTGAAGGGAGTGCAGGAGAGGAGAACGCAGGGATCAGTACAGAGTAATCAGCGTTGAAGGGAGTGCAGGAGAGAACGTAGGGATCAGTACAGAGTAATCAGCAGAGAAGAGTGCAGGAGAGAAGGTAGGGATCAGTACAGAGTAATCAGTGGAGAAGGGAGTGCAGGAGAGGAGAACGTAGGGATCAGTACAGAGTAATCAGCAGAGAAGGTAGTGCAGGAGAGGAGAACGTAGGGATCAGTACAGAGTAATCAGCGGAGAAGGGAGTGCAGGAGAGGAGGACATAGGGATCAGTACAGAGTAATTAGCAAGGAAGGGAGTGCAGAACATAGGGATCAGTACAGAGTAATCAGCAGGGAAGGCAGTGCAGGAGAGGAGAACATAGGGATCAGTACAGAGTAATCAGCAAGGAAGGGAGTGCAGAACATAGGGATCAGTACAGAGTAATCAGCAGGGAAGGCAGTGCAGGAGAGGAGAACATAGGGATCAGTACAGAGTAATCAGCAGGGAAGGGAGTGCAGAACATAGGGATCAGTACAGAGTAATCAGCAGAGAAGGGAGTGCAGGAGAGAACATAGGGATCAGTACAGAGTAATCAGCGGTGAAGGGAGTGCAGGAGAGGAGAACGTAGGGCTCAGTACAGAGTAATCAGCGGTGAAGGGAGTGCTGGAGAGGAGAACGTAGGTATCAGTACAGAGTAATCAGCAGAGAAGGGAGTGCAGGAGAGGTGAACATAGGGATCAGTACAGAGTAAGCAGCAGGGAAGGGAGTGCAGGAGAGGAGAATGTAGCAATCAGTACATAGTAATCAGCAGAGAAGGGAGTGCAGGAGAGGAGAACGTAGAGATCAATACAGAGTAATCAGCAGGGAAGGGAGTGCAGGAGAGGAGAACGTAGAGATCAGTACAGAGTAATCAGCAGGGAAGGGAGTGCAGGAGAGGAGAACGTAGGGATCAGTACAGAGTAATCAGCAGAGAAGGGAGTGCAGGAGAGGAGAATGTAGGGATCAGTACAGAGTAATCAGCGGAGAAGGGAGTGCAGGAGAGGAGAACATAGGGATCAGCAGAGAAGGGAGTGCAGGAGAGGAGGATTTAGGGATCAGTACAGAGTTATCAGCGTTGAAGGGAGTGCTGCGGAGAAGGTAGGGATCAGTACAGAGTAATCCATGTTGAAGGGAGTGCAGGAGAGGAGAACGTAGGGATCAGTACAGAGTAATCAGCGTTGAAGGTAGTGCAGGAGAGGAGAACGTAGGGATCAGTACAGAGTAATCAGCGTTGAAGGGAGTGCAGGAGAGGAGAACGTAGGGATCAGTACAGAGTAATCAGCGTTGAAGGGAGTGCAGGATAGGAGAACGCAGGGATCAGTACAGAGTAATCAGCGTTGAAGGGAGTGCAGGAGAGAACGTAGGGATCAGTACAGAGTAATCAGCAGAGAAGAGTGCAGAAGAGAAGGTAGGGATCAGTACAGAGTAATCAGCGGAGAAGGGAGTGCAGGAGAGGAGAACGTAGGGATCAGTACAGAGTAATCAGCTGAGAGGGGAGTGCTGGAGAGGAGAACGTAGGGATCAGTACAGAGGAATCAGCGGAGAAGGGAGTGCAGGAGAGGAGAACATAGGTTTCAGTACAGAGTAATCAGCAAGGAAGGGAGTGCAGAACATAGGGATCAGTACAGAGTAATCAGCAGGGAAGGCAGTGCAGGAGAAAACATAGGGATCAGTACAGAGTAATCAACATTGAAGGGAGTGCTGCGGAGAAGGTAGGGATCAGTACAGAGTAATTAGCGTTGAAGGGAGTGCAGGAGAGGAGAACGTAGGGATCAGTACAGAGTAATCAGCGTTGAAGGGAGTGCAGGAGAGGAGAACGTAGGGATCAGTACAGAGTAATCAGCGTTGAAGGGAGTGCAGGAGAGAACGTAGGGATCAGTACAGAGTAATCAGCAGATAAGGGAGTGCAGAAGAGAAGGTAGGGATTAGTACAGAGTAATCAGCGGAGAAGGGAGTGCAGGACAGGAGAACGTAGGGATCAGTACAGAGTAATCAGCAGAGAAGGGAGTGCAGGAGAGGAGAACGTAGGGATCAGTACAGAGTAGTCAGCAGAGAAGGGAGTGCAGGAGAGGAGAACATAGGGATCAGTACAGAGTAATCAGCATAGAAGGGAGTGCAGGAGAGGAGGACATAGGGATCAGTACAGAGTAATCAGCAGGGAAGGGAGTGCAGAACATAGGGATCAGTACAGAGTAATCAGCGGAGAAGGGAGTGCAGAACATAGGGATCAGTACAGAGTAATCAGCAGAGAAGGGAGTGCAGGAGAGAACATAGGGATCAGTACAGAGTAATATGAGGTGAAGGGAGTGCAGGAGAGGAGAACGCACGTATAAGTACAGAGTAATCAGGGGAGGAGGGAGTGCAGAACATAGGGATCGGTACAGAGTATTCAGCAGAGAAGGGAGTGGAGGAGAGAACATAGGGATCAGTACAGAGTAATCAGAGGTAAAGGGAGTGCTGGAGAGAAGGTAGGGATCAGTACAAAGTAATCTGCAGGGAAGGGAGTGCAGGATAGGAGAACATAGGGATCAGTACAGAGTAATCAGCAGAGAAAGGAGTGCAGGAGAGGAGAACGTAGGGATCAGTACAGAGTAATCAGCAGAGAAGGGAGTGCAGGAGAGAACATAGGGATCAGTACAGAGTAATCAGCAGAGAAGGGAGTGCAGGAGAGGAGAACGTAGGGCTCAGTACAGAGTAATCAGCGGTGAAGGGAGTGCTGGAGAGGAGAACTTAGGTATCAGTACAGAGTAATCAGCAGAGAAGGGAGTGCAGGAGAGGTGAACATAAGGATCAGTACAGAGTAATCAGCAGGGAAGGGAGTGCAGGAGAGGACAACGTAGGGATCAGTACAGAGTAATCAGCGGAGAAGGGAGGGCAGGAGAGGAGAACGTATAGATCAATACAGAGTAATCAGCAGGGAAGGGAGTGCAGGAGAGGAGAACATAGAGATCAGTACAGAGTATTCAGCAGGGAAGGGAGTGCAGGAGAGGAGAACGTAGGGATCACTACAGAGTAATCAGCAGAGAAGGGATTGCAGGAGAGGAGAACGTAGGGATCAGTACAGAGTAATCAGCGGAGAAGGGAGTGCAGGAGAGGAGAACATAGGGATCAGTACAGAGTAATCAGCAGAGAAGGGAGTGCAGGAGAGGAGGACATAGGGATCAGTACAGAGTAATCAGCATTGAAGGGAGTGCTGCGGAGAAGGTAGGGATCAGTACAGAGTAATCAGCGTTGAAGGGAGTGCCGGAGAGGAGAACGTAGGGATCAGTACAGAGTAATCAGCATTGAAGGTAGTGCAGGAGAGGAGAACGTAGGGATCAGTACAGAGTAATCACCGATGAAGGGAGTGCAGGAGAGGAGAACGTAGGGATCAGTATAGAGTAATCAGAATTGAAGGGAGTGCAGGAGAGGAGAACGTAGGGATCAGTACAGAGTAATCAGCGTTGAAGGGAGTGTAGGAGAGGAGAACGTAGGGATCAGTACAGAGTAATCAGCGTTGAAGGGAGTGCAGGAGAGGAGAACGCAGGGATCAGTACAGAGTAATCAGCGTTGAAGGGAGTGCAGGAGAGAACGTAGGGATCAGTACAGAGTAATCAGCAGAGAAGAGTGCAGAAGAGAAGGTAGGGATCAGTACAGAGTAATCAGTGGAGAAGGGAGTGCAGGAGAGGAGAACGTAGGGATCAGTACAGAGTAATCAGCGGAGAAGGGAGTGCAGGAGAGGAGAACATAGGGATCAGTACAGAGTAATCAGCAAGGAAGGGAGTGCAGAACATAGGGATCAGTACAGAGTAATCAGCAGGGAAGGCAGTGCAGGAGAGGAGAACATAGGGATCAGTACAGAGTAATCAGCAAGGAAGGGAGTGCAGAACATAGGGATCAGTACAGAGTAATCAGCAGGGAAGGTAGTGCAGGAGAGGAGAACATAGGGATCAGTACAGAGTAATCAGCAGGGAAGGGAGTGCAGAACATAGGGATCAGTACAGAGTAATCAGCAGAGAAGGGAGTGCAGGAGAGAACATAGGGATCAGTACAGAGTAATCAGCGGTGAAGGGAGTGCAGGAGAGGAGAACGCAATTATCAGTACAGAGTAATCAGCGGAGGAGGGAGTGCAGAACATAGGGATCGGTACAGAGTAATCAGCAGAGAAGGGAGTGCAGGAGAGAACATAGGGATCAGTACAGAGTAATCAGAGGTAAACGGAGTGCAGGAGAGAAGGTAGGGATCAGTACAAAGTAATCAGCAGAGAAGGGAGTGCAGGAGAGGAGAACGTAGGGATCAGTATAGAGTACTCAGCAGAGAAGGGAGTACAGGAGAGGAGAATGTAGAGATCAGTACAGAGTAATCAGCAGAGAAGGGAGTGCAGGAGAGGAGAACGTAGGGATCAGTGCAGAGTAATCAGCGTTGAAGGGCGTGCAGGAGAGGAGAACGTAGGGAACAGTACAGAGTAATCAGCGTTGAAGGGAGTGCAGGAGAGGAGAACGTAGGGATCAGTACAGAGTAATCAGCATTGAAGGGAGTGCAGGAGAGGAGAACGTAGGGATCATTACAGAGTAATCAGCAGAGAAGGGAGTGCAGGACAGGAGAACGTAGAGATCAGTACAGAGTAATCAGCAGGGAAGGGAGTGCAGGAGAGGAGAACGTAGGGATCAATACAGAGTAATCAGCGGTGAAGGGAGTGCAGGAGAGGAGAACATAGCGATCAGTACAGAGTAATCAGTGGAGGAGGGAGTGCAGGAGAGGACAACATAGGGATCAGTACAGAGTAATCAACAGAGAAGGGAGTGCACCGGAGAAGGTAGGGATCAGTACAGAGTAATCAGCAGTGAAGGGAGTGCACGAGAGGAGAACATAGGGATCAGTACAGAGTAATCAGCGGAGAAGGGAGTGTAGGAGAGGAGATCATAGGGATCAGTACAGAGTAATCAGCGGAGAAGGGAGTGCAGGACAGGAGAACGTAGGGATCAGTACAGAGTAATCAGCGGAGAAGGGAGTGCAGGAAAGGAGAATATAGGGATTCCTGGGTCACAGTTGGGGATGGCTGTTGTTGAGGGAGCTGGCTCTAATTCCTGAATTGGCTCTAGGTTTCTATGGCCGCAGTTTGGGGGGTTTACTCTAGTACGTGTATCCTCAGTTGGGGGTTGGCTCTAGTTCCCGAGGTCATGGTTGGTAGGAGTTAGCTCGAGTTCCTGGGCCCATGGTTGATGCTGGGGTTGGCTGTAGTAACTGGACCAAAGGTTTAGTTCCTCTGGTTGCAGTTGGGAGAAGGGTTTTGCCTTTAGATACCCCAGCCGCAGTTGGAGGTGTGTTGGCTCTAGCTCCCCTGGGCGCAGTTGGATGGGTTGTCTTCAGTCCCTGTGGCTGCAATTAGGTGGAGTGGATTCTTGTTTCCCCGGGGCGCAGTTGGGTGGGGTTGGCTCTAGTTCCCCTGACTGCAGTTGGGTGGGGTTGGCTCTAGTTCCCCTTATTGCAGTTGGGTGGGGTTGGTGCTAGTTCCCCTGACTGCAGTTGGGTGGGGTTGGCGCTAGTTCCCTTGACTGCAGTTGGATGGGGTTGGCGCTAGTTCCCTTGACTGCAGTTGGATGGGGTTGGCGCTAGTTCCCTTGACTGCAGTTGGATGGGGTTGGCGCTATTTCTCTTGACTGCAGTTGTATGGGGTTGGCTCTATTTCTGTTGACTGCAGTTGGGTGGGGTTGGCTCTTGTTCCCCTGGGCGCAGTTGGGTGGGGTTGGCTCTATTTCCCCTGACTGCAGTTGGATGGGGTGGGCGCTCGTTCCCCAGAGCGTAATTGGGTGGGGTTGGCGCTAGTTCCCCTTACTGCAGTTGGGTTGGGGCTAGTTCCCCTGACTGCAGTTGGGTCAGGTTGGCTCTAGTTCCCCTGGCTGCAGTTGGGTGGGATTGGCGCTAGTTCCCCTGGCTGCAGTTGGGTGGGGTTGGCGCTAGTTCCCCTGGGTGCAGTTGGGTGGGGTTGTTTCCAGTTCATGTGATGGCAGTTGGGTGGAGTTGGCTCTAGTTCCCCCAGTTGGGTGGAGTTGGCGCTCTAGTTCCCCCAGCCACAATTAGGTGGGTTGTCTCTAGATCCCCTGGCTGCAGTTGGAGGGGTTGTCTCTAGTTCCCCTGGCTGCAGTTGGAGGGGTTGTCTCAGTCCCTGTGGCTACAGTTGGGTGGAGTTGACTTTTGTTCCCCAGGGCGCAGTAGGGTGGCGTTCGCGCTAGTTCCGCTGGGCGCAGTTGGGGGGGGTTACGCCAGTCCCTGTGGCCTCGGTTGGGGGAGGGGGGTTGGATCTAGTTCCTTTGGCCAAGGTTGGGGGTCGCTCTAGTTCCCGGGCCCATGGCGTTTTGGCATGTGTGTCCATCAGCTCACATTGTCCTTGCAGGTCACACAGCAGCAGTACTGGCGCAGTGTGTGCAGTGGTCTGGCCGGTGTTGTGTACAGGAGAGCATCCATCGTGCGCTGAGTGATTATCTGTTTATTATGGCAATAAGTGAATTAGACGCGTCACTTGTCGGCGGCTTCGCCTCGATCCGCTGACTCAATCCTGGAAGGTTAATAGCCATCAGCAGCCGATATTACACAGACGCAGGGAGGAGGTGAATCCTTCTTTATTAACCCTTGTACCTCCACCCCTTGAGGAGAGGAATGCACCCAGTGAGCGCCGTCATCCTCAGCCATTGGTTAGGAGGCCATTACTCATACGCCATCAATCCATCATCTCACTAATCCGGCTTAAAAAAGGGAAAGTCACCCAAAATGATCGTCCACCATCAATCCAACTCCAGTGGCTTGGATGATAACACACCGCCGCTCCCAGGGATAGTGTTCACTCAGGACTGACCGTATCTCAGCTATCTGTCATCATGACGCTCCTCTCCACCTGGTACTGTGCATCGTGGCCCCCTGGAAAGAGTCCCAGCCTCTTGAGCATCTCAACCTCCTCGGCACGTCACGGCCTCTTGTGCATATTGCGGCCTTCTGGGAAGGGTCGCAGCCTCTTAAGCATATTGTGGCCTTCTGGGAAGGGACGCAGCCTCTTAATCATGTCGCGGCCTCCTAAGAAGGGTCAGAGCCCCTTGTGCACACTGCAGCCTCCTGGGAAGGGTCACGGCCACTTGTGCATGTCGCGGCCTCCTTAGAAGGGTCACGGCCTCTTGTGCATACTGCGGCCTCCTTAGAAGGGTCGCGGCCACTTGTGCATATTGTGGCCTTCTTAGAAGGGTCACGGCCTCTTGTGCATATTGCGGCCTCCTTAGAAGGGTCACAACCTCTTGTGCATGTCGCGGCCTCCTTAGAAGGGTCACGGCCACTTGTGCATATTGCGGCCTCCTTAGAAGGGTCGTGGCCACTTGTGCATATTGCGGCCTCCTTAGAAGGGTCACAGCCTCTTGTGCATGTCGCGGCCTCCTTAGACGGGTTGAAGCCTCTTGTGCATGTCGCGGCCTCCTTAGACGGGTTGAAGCCTCTTGTGCATGTCACGGCCTCCTTAGACGGGTTGAAGCCTCTTGTGCATGTCACGGCCTCCTTAGACGGGTTGAAGCCTCTTGTGCATGTCACGGCCTCCCTCACCGCTATCTTTATTTGGCCTCTAGATTATGACAGGCTTCCTCTCCCGGCAGAGTGGTGACATTTTTCCCTCTCCTTTGTACAGATCCCATGGGGTTAATGAGACAGGCGTCATTTCATTAGTCTGTAATGGTGCAGACGTATTAATGGCAGGATCGGTGCGCCCGGCCGGGACCCGCGAACGTTTATCCCCCATTAATAAGCTTTCAATAATCCGCCTCTATTTCTGTGCTATAAATAAGCTCCGCCGCGCCGGCACTCCTTTATTTCCAGCCCGTCAGTCGGACGGACTTGTCCCATCGCCTTAAAGTGACACAATGAGAATTACTACCGCAGGAAGGAGCAACGCGAAGAGCCGCCCCGCAGCATCGGGGTCCTGGTGGGCTGCCACAGATGGAGGAAGGTGCGCAGAGTTAATTGCCAATAAATAAAATGTGACTCTGCAATCTGTGAGATGGCGGCAGCAGAAACCTGTGTGAAAACACGGGGTCTTCAGTGGGCGTAACGCTACTCAGACAGCACAGGGTGAGGGTAAAACAGCGAGGCAATACTTTACTGAACCACAAGGCGGACAATAAACATATAGGACAGTCCCAGCAAATACCCAAGATGGTACAACATTACACAGTCTCACCCTTCTCCACCCGCCGAGAATAGAATAGCTGCGATTTCGGGGCTTCCAGGGCCGACTACCCCCACCAGTGGCCCCCTGCTTTTGGCGGGCCCCCAAAGAGAGAAGATAACGACAAGCTTAGGAAACTAGCCGAGAGCAGTGAGGTCTGGGGGCAGGTGACCGGATTGTCCCTACCTGGATTCTTCAAGACGTCTCTGAGGGTTCAGCAATGGTCAATGGAGCCGATCTGCATTCCTCCAGCTGGGGCCGAAGTCCCCTAAGCTGACATGCTGCAGAATGAAACAGAAGAGGCAGAGACCCCTTTTTTATAGATCACAGTTGTCCTTGCAGCCATCATTCACAGGTCAAGGGTCAGGAATCAAGGTGGAAGAGGCTCATGACTCAATGTTTGAACATTTAATCAACTTGCATGGTTTGGTATAATACGTAATCACCAGCATATTATCACAGTATTGCTCCATGTCTCTATCGTGCAAGATTTGCAGACAATAAGTTACAGTACATCTCAACTCAAATGTCAACATTCAGGATTATTCAAACAATAGTCTGTAAGTCAACATGAGGATAAAAGCATATGGCTCCTGGCTTACTGAAATTGTCTGGCATAATTAAGAAGAAAAGCTGCGTCGTCACAACCTGTATCACAGCCCCGCAAGAGCGCAACACAATACCTCCGAGAAGAACTACCACCACCAGCAAGTCATCCATTAACCTGAAATAACTACTGAATAGATCTGTACTCCTGTGCCCCATCACCGCCCCCCGTACTCCTGTGCCCCATCACCGCCCCCCGTACTCCTGTGCCCCATCACCGCCCCCCCGTACGCCTGTGCCCCATCACCGCCCCCCCGTACGCCTGTGCCCCATCACCGCCTCCCCACTCCTGTGCCCCATCACCGCCCCCTGTAGTCCTGTGCCCCATCACCGCCCCCCGTACGCCTGTGCCCCATCACCGCCTCCCCACTCCTGTGCCCCATCACCGCCCCCCGTACTCCTGTGCCCCATCACCGCCCCCCCGTACGCCTGTGCCCCATCACCGCCCCCCCGTACGCCTGTGCCCCATCACCGCCTCCCCACTCCTGTGCCCCATCACCGCCCCCTGTAGTCCTGTGCCCCATCACCGCCCCCCCGTACGCCTGTGCCCCATCACCGCCTCCCCACTCCTGTGCCCCATCACCGCCCCCGTAAGCCTGTGCCCCATCACCGACCCCCGTACGCCTGTGCCCCATCACCGCCACCGTACGCCTGTGCCCCATCCCCACTCCTGTGCCCCATCACCCCCTCCCCACTCCTGTGCCCCATCACCGCCCCCCGTACACCTGTGCCCCATCACCGCCCTCCCCACTCCTGTGTCCCATCACCGCCCTCCCCACTCCTGTGCCCCATCACCCCCTCCCCACTCCTGTGCCCCATCACCGCCCCCCGTACACCACTGCCCCATCACCGCCCTCCCCACTCCTGTGCCCCATCACCCCCTCCCCACTCCTGTGCCCCATCACCGCCCCCTGTAGTCCTGTGCCCCATCACCGCCCTCCCCACTCCTGTGCCCCATCACCGCCCCCTGTAGTCCTGTGCCCCATCACCGCTCCCCGTACTCCTGTGCCCCATCACCGCCCCCGTAAGCCTGTGCCCCATCACCGACCCCCGTACGCCTGTGCCCCATCACCGACCCCCGTACGCCTGTGCCCCATCACCGCCCTCCCCACTCCTGTGTCCCATCACCGCCCTCCCCACTCCTGTGCCCCATCACCCCCTCCCCACTCCTGTGCCCCATCACCCCCTCCCCACTCCTGTGCCCCATCACCGCCCCCCGTACACCTGTGCCCATCACCGCCCTCCCCACTCCTGTGTCCCATCACCGCCCTCCCCACTCCTGTGCCCCATCACCCCCTCCCCACTCCTGTGCCCCATCACCGCCCCCCGTACACCACTGCCCCATCAACGCCCTCCCCACTCCTGTGCCCCATCACCCCCTCCCCACTCCTGTGCCCCATCACCGCCCCCTGTAGTCCTGTGCCCCATCACCGCCCTCCCCACTCCTGTGCCCCATCACCGCCCCCTGTAGTCCTGTGCCCCATCACCGCTCCCCGTACTCCTGTGCCCCATCACCGCCCCCATAAGCCTGTGCCCCATCACCGACCCCCGTACGCCTGTGCCCCATCACCGACCCCCGTACGCCTGTGCCCCATCACCGCCCTCCCCACTCCTGTGTCCCATCACCGCCCTCCCCACTCCTGTGCCCCATCACCGCCCTCCCCACTCCTGTGTCCCATCACCGCCCTCCCCACTCCTGTGTCCCATCACCGCCCTCCCCACTCCTGTGCCCCATCACCGCCCTCCCCACTCCTGTGCACCATCACCGCCCTCCCCACTCCTGTGCCCCATCAACGACCCCCGTACGCCTGTGCCCCATCACCGCCACCGTACGCCTGTGCCCCATCACCGCCCTCCCCACTCCTGTGCCCCATCACCCCCTCCCCACTCCTGTGCCCCATCACCGCCCCCCGTACACCTGTGCCCCATCACCGCCCTCCCCACTCCTGTGTCCCATCACCGCCCTCCCCACTCCTGTGCCCCATCACCGCCCCCGTACACCACTGCCCCATCACCGCCCTCCCCACTCCTGTGCCCCATCACCCCCTCCCCACTCCTGTGCCCCATCACCGCCCCCTGTAGTCCTGTGCCCCATCACCGCCCTCCCCACTCCTGTGCCCCATCACCGCCCCCTGTAGTCCTGTGCCCCGTCACCGCTCCCCGTACTCCTGTGCCCCATCACCGCCCCCGTAAGCCTGTGCCCCATCACCGACCCCCGTACGCCTGTGCCCCATCACCGACCCCCGTACGCCTGTGCCCCATCAACGCCCTCCCCACTCCTGTGTCCCATCACCGCCCTCCCCACTCCTGTGCCCCATCACCGCCCTCCCCACTCCTGTGCCCCATCACCGCCCTCCCCACTCCTGTGTCCCATCACCGCCCTCCCCACTCCTGTGCCCCATCACCGCCCTCCCCACTCCTGTGCCCCATCACCGCCCTCCCCACTCCTGTGCCCCATCACCGCCCTCCCCACTCCTGTGCCCCATCACCGCCCTCCTCACTCCTATGCCTCATCACCGCCCTCCTGTCACGGGTGTGTCAGGTTTGACAGACAGTCATACGGGGTTCGGTTATAGAAGGTCGCGGTGTTTGGTCTTGCAAACATCTTCATGATCCCTCTCCCTTTAGGACCCAGCGGTGATCCTCACCTTCTGCTGCTAATTAGCATGCCCTTGCTGGATCCTTAAATACACTCAGTTTCTCCAGAGAGTTGCTGGTGATAGTGTTCTTAACTATTCAGACTTGGAATTCTAGTAGTCGGCTAGAATTTTCTTAGAGTTCCTTCGTGGATTGTTGATGTGTGCTCTCAGGTGTCATCTTGAAGCTTAGTGTATTCCCTTGTGTGTACTGTTTTAAATTTGCTGTGGGGCTGACTAGTGCTCACCCCCTCCCTCCCACTCCCTACCTAGGGCCTAGCTTTAGGGTCAGCTAGGGCCAGGTTTCCTGCTCGGTGATAGGTGCCGAACCTATATACAGAGTCCATAGGGAAGACAGGATTTGTCATTTGAGCTGTTTAGGGGTCTACACTCCCCCTTTCACTACACCCCCCTGGGCCCCGTCACCGCCCTCCGCACCCCCCTGGGCCCCGTCACCGCCCTCCGCACCCCCCTGGGCCCTGTCACCGCCCTCCGCACCCCTCGGGGCCCCGTCACCGCCCTCCGCACCCCTCTGGGCCACGTCACCGCCCTCCGCACCCCTCTGGGCCCCGTCACCGCCCTCCGCACCCCATCACCGCACTCCGCACCCCTCCGGGCCCCATCACCGCTTATACTGAGCACTGTATATACAATGTAGTGATAATACAGGGGTGTACTCACTTATACTGAGCGCTGTATATATAATGTAGTGATAATACAGGGGTGTACTCACTTATACTGAGCGCTGTATATATAATGTACTGATAATACAGGGGTGTACTCACTTATGCTGAGCACTGTATAAATAATGTACTAATAATACAGGGGTGTACTCACTTATGCTGAGCACTGTATATATATATATATATATATATATATATATATAATGTACTAACAATACAGGGGTGTACTCACTTATGCTGAGGGCTGTATATATATATAATATATATATATAATGTACTGATAATACAGGGGTGTACTCACTTATGCTGAGAACTGTATATATTAAGCACTGATAATATGGGGGTGTACTCATTTCTCCTGAGCTCTGTATATACAGGGGTGTACTCGCTTCTCCTGAGCTCTGTATATACAGAGGTGTACTCGCTTCTCCTGAGCTCTGTATATACAGGGGTGTACTCGCTTCTCCTGAGCTCTGTATATACAGGGGTGTACTCGCTTCTCCTGAGCTCTGTATATGCGGAGGTGTACTCGCTTCTCCTGAGCTCTGTATATACAGAGGTGTACTCGCTTCTCCTGAGCTCTGTATATACAAGGGTGTACTCGCTTCTCCTGAGCTCTGTATATACAGGGGTGTACTCGCTTCTCCTGAGCTCTGTATATACAGGGGTGTAGTCGCTTCTCCTGAGCTCTGTATATACAGAGGTGTACTCGCTTCTCCTGAGCTCTGTATATACAGGGGTGTACTCGCTTCTCCTGAGCTCTGTATATACAGGGGTGTAGTCGCTTCTCCTGAGCTTTGTATATACAGGGGTGTAGTCTCTTCTCCTGAGCTCTGTATATACAGGGGTGTACTCGCTTCTCCTGAGCTCTGTATATACAGGGGTGTAGTCTCTTCTCCTGAGCTCTGTATATACAGGGGTGTAGTCGCTTCTCCTGAGCTCTGTATATACAGGGGTGTAGTCTCTTCTCCTGAGCTCTGTATATACAGGGGTGTAGTCGCTTCTCCTGAGCTCTGTATATACAGGGGTGTAGTCGCTTCTCCTGAGCTCTGTATATACAGGGGTGTAGTCGCTTCTCCTGAGCTCTGTATATACAGGGGTGTAGTCTCTTCTCCTGAGCTCTGTATATACAGGGGTGTAGTCTCTTCTCCTGAGCTCTGTATATACAGGGGTGTAGTCTCTTCTCCTGAGCTCTGTATATACAGGGGTGTACTCGCTTCTCCTGAGCTCTGTATATACAGGGGAGTAGTCTCTTCTCCTGAGCTCTGTATATACACGGGTGTAGTCTCTTCTCCTGAGCTCTGTATATACAGGGGTGTAGTCGCTTCTCCTGAGCTCTGTATATACAGGGGTGTAGTCGCTTCTCCTGAGCTCTGTATATACAGGGGTGTACTCGCTTCTCCTGAGCTCTGTATATACAGGGGTGTAGTCGCTTGTCCTGAGCTTTGTATATACAGGGGTGTAGTCGCTTCTCCTGAGCTCTGTATATACAGGGGTGTAGTCGCTTCTCCTGAGCTCTGTATATACAGGGGTGTAGTCGCTTCTCCTGAGCTCTGTATATACAGGGGTGTAGTCTCTTCTCCTGAGCTCTGTATATACAGGGGTGTAGTCGCTTCTCCTGAGCTCTGTATATACAGGGGTGTAGTCGCTTCTCCTGAGCTCTGTATATACTGGGGTGTAGTCGCTTCTCCTGAGCTCTGTATATACAGGGGTGTAGTCGCTTCTCCTGAGCTCTGTATATACAGGGGTGTAGTCGCTTCTCCTGAGCTCTGTATATACAGGGGTGTAGTCGCTTCTCCTGAGCTCTTTATATACAGGGGTGTAGTCTCTTCTCCTGTGCTCTGTATATACAGGGGTGTAGTCGCTTCTCCTGAGCTCTGTATATACAGGGGTGTAGTCGCTTCTCCTGAGCTCTGTATATACAGGGGTGTAGTCGCTTCTCCTGAGCTCTGTATATTCAGGGGTGTAGTCTCTTCTCCTGAGCTCTGTATATACAGGGGTGTAGTCTCTTCTCCTGAGCTCTGTATATACAGGGGTGTACTCGCTTCTCGTGAGCTCTGTATATACAGGGGTGTAGTCGCTTCTCCTGAGCTCTGTATATACCGGGGTGTAGTCTCTTCTCCTGAGCTCTGTATATACATGGGTGTAGTCGCTTCTCCTGAGCTCTGTATATACAGGGGTGTAGTCTCTTCTCCTGAGCTCTGTATATACAGGGGTGTAGTCTCTTCTCCTGAGCTCTGTATATACAGGGGTGTAGTCTCTTCTCCTGAGCTCTGTATATACAGGGGTGTAGTCTCTTCTCCTGAGCTCTGTATATACCGGGGTGTAGTCTCTTCTCCTGAGCTCTGTATATACAGGTGTGTAGTCGCTTCTCCTGAGCTCTGTATATACAGAGGTGTACTCGCTTCTCCTGAGATCTGTATATACAGGGGTGTAGTCGCTTCTCCTGAGCTCTGTATATACTGGGGTGTAGTCGCTTCTCCTGAGCTCTGTATATACAGGGGTGTAGTCGCTTCTCCTGAGCTCTGTATATACAGGGGTGTAGTCTCTTCTCCTGAGCTCTGTATATACAGGGGTGTAGTCGCTTCTCCTGAGCTCTGTATATACAGGGGTGTAGTCGCTTCTCCTGAGCTCTGTATATACAGGGGTGTAGTCTCTTCTCCTGAGCTCTGTATATACAGGGGTGTAGTCTCTTCTCCTGAGCTCTGTATATACAGGGGTGTAGTCGCTTCTCTTGAGCTCTGTATATACAGGGGTGTAGTCGCTTCTCCTGAGCTCTGTATATACAGGGGTGTAGTCGCTTGTCCTGAGCTCTGTATATACAGGGGTGTAGTCGCTTCTCCTGAGCTCTGTATATACAGGGGTGCACTCGCTTCTCCTGAGCTCTGTATATACAGGGGTGTAGTCGCTTCTCCCGAGCTCTGTATATACAGGGGTGTAGTCGCTTCTCCTGAGCTCTGTATATACAGGGGTGTAGTCTCTTCTCCTGAGCTCTGTATATACAGGGGTGTAGTCGCTTCTCCTGAGCTCTGTATGTACAGGGGTGTAGTCGCTTCTCCTGAGCTTTGTATGTACAGGGGTGTAGTCGCTTCTCCTGAGCTCTGTATATACAGGGGTGTAGTCGCTTCTCCTGAGCTCTGTATATACAGGGGTGTAGTCGCTTCTCCTGAGCTCTGTATATACAGGGGTGTAGTCTCTTCTCCTGAGCTCTGTATATACAGGGGTGTAGTCGCTTCTCCTGAGCTCTGTATATACAAGGGTGTAGTCGCTTCTCCTGAGCTCTGTATATACAGGGGTGTAGTCTCTTCTCCTGAGCTCTGTATATACAGGGGTGTAGTCGCTTCTCCTGAGCTCTGTATATACAGGGGTGTAGTCTCTTCTCCTGAGCTCTGTATATACAGGGGTGTAGTCGCTTCTCCTGAGCTCTGTATATACAGGGGTGTTGTCTCTTCTCCTGAGCTCTGTATATACAGGGGTGTAGTCGCTTCTCCTAAGCTCTGTATATACAGGGGTGTAGTCGCTTGTCCTGAGCTTTGTATATACAGGGGTGTAGTCGCTTCTCCTGAGCTCTGTATATACAGGGGTGTAGTCGCTTCTCCTGAGCTCTGTATATACAGGGGTGTAGTCGCTTCTCTGAGCTCTGTATATACAGGGGTGTAGTCTCTTCTCCTGAGCTCTGTATATACAGGGGTGTAGTCGCTTCTCCTGAGCTCTGTATATACAGGGGTGTAGTCGCTTCTCCTGAGCTCTGTATGTACAGGGGTGTAGTCGCTTCTCCTGAGCTCTGTATATACTGGGGTGTAGTCGCTTCTCCTGAGCTCTGTATATACAGGGGTGTAGTCGCTTCTCCTGAGCTCTGTATATACAGGGGTGTAGTCTCTTCTCCTGAGCTCTGTATATACAGGGGTGTAGTCGCTTCTCCTGAGCTCTGTATATACAGGGGTGTAGTCGCTTCTCCTGAGCTCTGTATATACAGGGGTGTAGTCGCTTCTCCTGAGCTCTGTATATACCGGGGTGTAGTCGCTTCTCCTGAGCTCTGTATATACAGGGGTGTAGTCGCTTCTCCTGAGCTCTGTATATACAGGGGTGTAGTCGCTTCTCCTGAGCTCTGTATATACAGGGGTGTAGTCGCTTCTCCTGAGCTCTTTATATACAGGGGTGTAGTCTCTTCTCCTGTGCTCTGTATATAAAGGGGTGTAGTCGCTTCTCCTGAGCTCTGTATATACAGGGGTGTAGACGCTTCTCCTGAGCTCTGTATATTCAGGGGTGTAGTCTCTTCTCCTGAGCTCTGTATATACAGGGGTGTAGTCTCTTCTCCTGAGCTCTGTATATACAGGGGTGTACTCGCTTCTCCTGAGCTCTGTATATACAGGGGTGTAGTCGCTTCTCCTGAGCTCTGTATATACCGGGGTGTAGTCTCTTCTCCTGAGCTCTGTATATACAGGGGTGTAGTCGCTTCTCCTGAGCTCTGTATATACAGGGGTGTAGTCTCTTCTCCTGAGCTCTGTATATACAGGGGTGTAGTCTCTTCTCCTGAGCTCTGTATATACAGGGGTGGAGTCTCTTCTCCTGAGCTCTGTATATACAGGGGTGTAGTCTCTTCTCCTGAGCTCTGTATATACCGGGGTGTAGTCTCTTCTCCTGAGCTCTGTATATACAGGGGTGTAGTCTCTTCTCCTGAGCTCTGTATATACAGAGGTGTACTCGCTTCTCCTGAGATCTGTATATACAGGGGTGTAGTCGCTTCTCCTGAGCTCTGTATATACTGGGGTGTAGTCGCTTCTCCTGAGCTCTGTATATACTGGGGTGTAGTCGCTTCTCCTGAGCTCTGTATATACAGGGGTGTAGTCGCTTCTCCTGAGCTCTGTATATACAGGGGTGTAGTCTCTTCTCCTGAGCTCTGTATATACAGGGGTGTAGTCGCTTCTCCTGAGCTCTGTATATACAGGGGTGTAGTCGCTTCTCCTGAGCTCTGTATATACAGGGGTGTAGTCTCTTCTCCTGAGCTCTGTATATACAGGGGTGTAGTCTCTTCTCCTGAGCTCTGTATATACAGGGGTGTAGTCGCTTCTCTTGAGCTCTGTATATACAGGGGTGTAGTCGCTTCTCCTGAGCTCTGTATATACAGGGGTGTAGTCGCTTGTCCTGAGCTCTGTATATACAGGGGTGCAGTCGCTTCTCCTGAGCTCTGTATATACAGGGGTGCACTCGCTTCTCCTGAGCTCTGTATATACAGGGGTGTAGTCGCTTCTCCCGAGCTCTGTATATACAGGGGTGTAGTCGCTTCTCCTGAGCTCTGTATATACAGGGGTGTAGTCTCTTCTCCTGAGCTCTGTATATACAGGGGTGTAGTCGCTTCTCCTGAGCTCTGTATGTACAGGGGTGTAGTCGCTTCTCCTGAGCTTTGTATGTACAGGGGTGTAGTCGCTTCTCCTGAGCTCTGTATATACAGGGGTGTAGTCGCTTCTCCTGAGCTCTGTATATACAGGGGTGTAGTCGCTTCTCCTGAGCTCTGTATATACAGGGGTGTAGTCTCTTCTCCTGAGCTCTGTATATACAGGGGTGTAGTCGCTTCTCCTGAGCTCTGTATATACAAGGGTGTAGTCGCTTCTCCTGAGCTCTGTATATACAGGGGTGTAGTCTCTTCTCCTGAGCTCTGTATATACAGGGGTGTAGTCGCTTCTCCTGAGCTCTGTATATACAGGGGTGTAGTCTCTTCTCCTGAGCTCTGTATATACAGGGGTGTAGTCGCTTCTCCTGAGCTCTGTATATACAGGGGTGTAGTCGCTTGTCCTGAGCTTTGTATATACAGGGGTGTAGTCGCTTCTCCTGAGCTCTGTATATACAGGGGTGTAGTCGCTTCTCCTAAGCTCTGTATATACAGGGGTGTAGTCGCTTGTCCTGAGCTTTGTATATACAGGGGTGTAGTCGCTTCTCCTGAGCTCTGTATATACAGGGGTGTAGTCGCTTCTCCTGAGCTCTGTATATACAGGGGTGTAGTCGCTTCTCTGAGCTCTGTATATACAGGGGTGTAGTCTCTTCTCCTGAGCTCTGTATATACAGGGGTGTAGTCACTTCTCCTGAGCTCTGTATATACAGGGGTGTAGTCGCTTCTCCTGAGCTCTGTATATACAGGGGTGTAGTCGCTTCTCCTGAGCTCTGTGTATACTGGGGTGTAGTCGCTTCTCCTGAGCTCTGTATATACAGGGGTGTAGTCGCTTCTCCTGAGCTCTGTATATACAGGGGTGTAGTCTCTTCTCCTCAGCTCTGTATATACAGGGGTGTAGTCGCTTCTCCTGAGCTCTGTATATACAGGGGTGTAGTCGCTTCTCCTGAGCTCTGTATATACAGGGGTGTAGTCGCTTCTCCTGAGCTCTGTATATACCGGGGTGTAGTCGCTTCTCCTGAGCTCTGTATATACAGGGGTGTAGTCGCTTCTCCTGAGCTCTGTATATACAGGGGTGTAGTCGCTTCTCCTGAGCTCTGTATATACAGGGGTGTAGTCTCTTCTCCTGAGCTCTGTATATACAGGGGTGTAGTCGCTTCTACTGAGCTCTGTATATACAGGGGTGTAGTCGATTCTCCTGAGCTCTGTATATACAGGGGTGTAGTCGCTTCTCCTGAGCTCTGTATATACAGGGGTGTAGTCGCTTCTCCTGAGCTCTGTATATACAGGGGTGTAGTCGCTTCTCCTGAGCTCTGTATATACAGGGGTGTAGTCTCTTCTCCTGAGCTCTGTATATACAGGGGTGTAGTCGCTTCTCCTGAGCTCTGTATATACTGGGGTGTAGTCGCATCTCCTGAGCTCTGTATATACAGGGGTGTAGTCTCTTCTCCTGAGCTCTGTATATACAGGGGTGTAGTCGCTTCTCCTGAGCTCTGTATATACAGGGTTGTAGTCTCTTCTCCTGAGCTCTGTATATACAGGGGTGTAGTCGCTTCTCCTGAGCTCTGTATATACAGGGGTGTAGTCGCTTCTCCTGAGCTCTGTATATACAGGGGTGTACTTGCTTCTCCTTAGCTCTGTATATACAGGAGTGCACTCGCTTCTCCTGAGCTCTGTATATACAGGGGTGTAGTCGCTTCTGAGCTCTGTATATACAAGGGTGTAGTCGCTTCTCCTGAGCTCTGTATATACAGGGGTGTAGTCGCTTCTCCTGAGCTCTGTATATACAGGGGTGTAGTCGCTTGTCCTGAGCTCTGTATATACAGGGGTGTACTCGCTTCTCCTGAGCTCTGTATATACAGGGGTGTAGTCGCTTCTCCAGAGCTCTGTATATACAGGGGTGTACTCGCTTCTCCTGAGCTCTGTATATACAGGGGTGTAGTCGCTTCTCCTGAGCTCTGTATATACAGAGGTGTACTGGCTTCTCCTGAGCTCTGTATATACAGGGGTGTAGTCGCTTCTCCTGAGCTCTGTATATACTGGGGTGTAGTCGCATCTCCTGAGCTCTGTATATACAGGGGTGTAGTCTCTTCTCCTGAGCTCTGTATATACAGGGGTGTAGTCGCTTCTCCTGAGCTCTGTATATACAGGGTTGTAGTCTCTTCTCCTGAGCTCTGTATATACAGGGGTGTAGTCGCTTCTCCTGAGCTCTGTATATACAGGGGTGTAGTCGCTTCTCCTGAGCTCTGTATATACAGGGGTGTACTTGCTTCTCCTTAGCTCTGTATATACAGGAGTGCACTCGCTTCTCCTGAGCTCTGTATATACAGGGGTGTAGTCGCTTCTGAGCTCTGTATATACAAGGGTGTAGTCGCTTCTCCTGAGCTCTGTATATACAGGGGTGTAGTCGCTTCTCCTGAGCTCTGTATATACAGGGGTGTAGTCGCTTGTCCTGAGCTCTGTATATACAGGGGTGTACTCGCTTCTCCTGAGCTCTGTATATACAGGGGTGTAGTCGCTTCTCCAGAGCTCTGTATATACAGGGGTGTACTCGCTTCTCCTGAGCTCTGTATATACAGGGGTGTAGTCGCTTCTCCTGAGCTCTGTATATACAGAGGTGTACTGGCTTCTCCTGAGCTCTGTATATACAGGGGTGTAGTCGCTTCTCCTGAGCTCTGTATATACAGGGGTGTAGTCGCTTCTCCTGAGCTCTGTATATACAGGGATGTAGTCGCTTCTCCTGAGCTCTGTATATACTGGGGTGTAGTCGCTTGTCCTGAGCTTTGTATATACAGGGGTGTAATCGCTTCTCCTGAGCTCTGTATATACAGGGGTGTAGTCGCTTCTCCTGAGCTCTGTATATACAGGGGTGTAGTCTCTTCTCCTGAGCTCTGTATATACAGGGGTGTAGTCGCTTCTCCTGAGCTCTGTATATACAGGGGTGTAGTCGCTTGTCCTGAGCTCTGTATATACAGGGGTGTACTCGCTTCTCCTGAGCTCTGTATATACAGGGGTGTAGTCGCTTCTCCTGAGCTCTGTATATACAGGGGTGTAGTCGCTTCTCCTGAGCTCTGTATATACAGGGGTGTACTCTCTTCTCCTGAGCTCTGTATATACAGGGGTGTAGTCGCTTCTCCTGAGCTCTGTATATACAGGGGTGTAGTCGCTTCTCCTGAGCTCTGTATATACAGGGGTGTAGTCGCTTCTCCTGAGCTCTGTATATACAGGGGTGTAGTCGCTTCTCCTGAGCTCTGTATATACAGGGGTGTAGTCGCTTCTCCTGAGCTCTGTATATACAGGGGTGTAGTCTCTTCTCCTGAGCTCTGTATATACAGGGGTGTAGTCGCTTCTCCTGAGCTCTGTATATACAGGGGTGCAGTCGCTTCTCCTGAGCTCTGTATATACAGGGGTGCAGTCGCTTCTCCTGAGCTCTGTATATACAGGTGTGTAGTCGCTTCTCCTGAGCTGTATATACAGGGGTGTAGTCGCTTCTCCTGAGCTCTGTATATACAGGGGTGTAGTCGCTTCTCCTGAGCTCTGTATATACAGGGGTGTAGTCGCTTCTCCTGAGCTCTGTATATACAGGGGTGTAGTCGCTTCTCCTGTGCTCTGTATATACAGGGGTGTACTCACTTCTCCTGAGCTCTGTATATACAGGGGTGTAGTCGCTTCTCCTGAGCTCTGTATATACAGGGGTGTAGTCGCTTCTCCTGAGCTCTGTATATACAGGGGTGTAGTCGCTTCTCCTGAGCTCTGTATATACAGGGGTGTAGTCGCTTCTCCTGAGCTCTGTATATACAGGGGTGTAGTCGCTTCTCCTGAGCTCTGTATATACAGGGGTGTAGTCGCTTCTCCTGAGCTCTGTATATACAGGGGTGTAGTCTCTTCTCCTGAGCTCTGTATATACAGGGGTGTAGTCGCTTCTCCTGAGCTCTGTATATATAGGGGTGCAGTCGCTTCTCCTGAGCTCTGTATATACAGGTGTGTAGTCGCTTCTCCTGAGCTCTGTATATACAGGGGTGTAGTCGCTTCTCCTGAGCTCTGTATATACAGGGGTGTAGTCGCTTCTCCTGAGCTCTGTATATACAGGTGTGTACTCGCTTCTCCTGAGCTCTGTATATACAGGGGTGTACTCGCTTCTCCTGAGCTCTGTATATACAGGGGTGTAGTTGCTTCTCCTGAGCTCTGTATATACAGGGGTGTACACACTTCTCCTGAGCTCTGTATATACAGGGGTGTAGTCCCTTCTCCTGAGCTCTGTATATACAGGGGTGTAGTCGCTTCTCCTGACCTCTGCATATACAGGGGTGTAGTCGCTTCTCCTGAGCTCTGTATATACAGGGGTGTTGTCTCTTCTGAGCTCTGTATATACAGGGGTGTTGTCTCTTCTCCTGAGCTTTGTATATACAGGGGTGTAGTCGCTTCTCCTGAGCTCTGTATATACAGGGCTGTACTCGCTTCTCCTGAGCTCTGTATATACAGGGGTGTAGTCGCTTCTCCTGAGCTCTGTATATACAGGGGTGTAGTCGCTTCTCCTGAGCTCTGTATATACAGGGGTGTAGTCGCTTCTCCTGAGCTCTGTATATACAGGGGTGTAGTCGCTTCTCCTGAGCTCTGTATATACAGGGGTGTAGTCTCTTCTCCTGAGCTCTGTATATACAGGGGTGTAGTCGCTTCTCCTGAGCTCTGTATATACAGGGGTGTAGTCGCTTCTCCTGAGCTCTGTATATACAGGGGTGTAGTCGCTTCTCCTGAGCTCTGTATATACAGGGGTGTAGTCGCTTCTCCTGAGCTCTGTATATACAGGGTTGTAGTCTCTTCTCGTGAGCTCTGTATATACAGGTGTGTAGTCGCTTCTCCTGAGCTCTGTATATACAGGTGTGTAGTCGCTTCTCCTGAGCTCTGTATATACAGGGGTGTAGTCGCTTCTCCTGAGCTCTGTATATACAGGGGTGTACTCGCTTCTCCTGAGTTCTGTATATACAGGGGTGTACTCGCTTCTCCTGAGCTCTGTATATACAGGGGTGTAGTCGCTTCTCCTGAGCTCTGTATATACAGGGGTGTAGTGTCTTCTCCTGAGCTCTGTATATACAGGGGTGTAGTCGCTTCTCCTGAGCTCTGTATATACAGGGGTGTAGTCGCTTCTCCTGAGCTCTGTATATACAGGGGTGTAGTCGCTTCTCCTGAGCTCTGTATATACAGGGGTGTAGTCGCTTCTCCTGAGCTCTGTATATACAGGGGTGTAGTCGCTTCTCCTGAGCTCTGTATATACAGGGGTGTAGTCGCTTCTCCTGAGCTCTGTATATACAGGGGTGTAGTCGCTTCTCCTGAGCTCTGTATATACAGGGGTGTAGTCGCTTCTCCTGAGCTCTGTATATACAGGGGTGTACTCTCTTCTCCTGAGCTCTGTATATACAGGGGTGTAGTCGCTTCTCCTGAGCTCTGTATCTACAGGGGTGTAGTCGCTTCTCCTGAGCTCTGTATATACAGGGGTGTAGTCTCTTCTCCTGAGCTCTGTATATACAGGAGTGTAGTCGCTTCTCCTGAGCTCTGTACATACAGGGGTGTAGTCGCTTGTCCTGAGCTCTGTATATACAGGGGTGTACTCGCTTCTCCTGAGCTCTGTATATACAGGGGTGTAGTCGCTTCTCCTGAGCTCTGTATATACAGGGGTGTAGTCGCTTCTCCTGAGCTCTGTATATACAGGGGTGTACTCGCTTCTCCTGAGCTCTGTATATACAGGAGTGTAGTCGCTTGTCCTGAGCTTTGTATATACAGGGGTGTAGTCGCTTCTCCTGAGCTCTGTATATACAGGGGTGTAGTCGCTTCTCCTGAGCTCTGTATATACAGGGGTGTAGTCGCTTCTCCTGAGCTCTGTATATACAGGGGTGTAGTCGCTTCTCCTGAGCTCTGTATATACAGGGGTGTAGTCGCTTCTCCTGAGCTCTGTATATACATTGGTGTAGTCTCTTCTCCTGAGCTCTGTATATACAGGGGTGTAGTCTCTTCTCCTGAGCTCTGTATATACAGGGGTGTAGTCTCTTCTTCTGAGCTCTGTATATACAGGGGTGTAGTCGCTTCTCCTGAGCTCTGTATATACAGGGGTGTAGTCTCTTCTCTTGAGCTCTGTATATACAGGGGTGTAGTCTCTTCTCCTGAGCTCTGTATATACTGGGGTGTAGTCGCTTGTCCTGAGCTTTGTATATACAGGGGTGTAGTCGCTTCTCCTGAGCTCTGTATATACAGGGGTGTAGTCGCTTCTCCTGAGCTCTGTATATACAGGGGTGTAGTCGCTTCTCCTGAGCTCTGTATATACAGGGGTGTAGTCTCTTCTCCTGAGCTCTGTATATACAGGGGTGTAGTCGCTTCTCCTGAGCTCTGTATATACAGGGGTGTAGTCGCTTCTCCTGAGCTCTGTATATACAGGGGTGTAGTCGCTTCTCCTGAGCTCTGTATATACAGGGGTGTAGTCGCTTCTCCTGAGCTCTGTATATACAGGGGTGTAGTCGCTTCTCCTGAGCTCTGTATATACAGGGGTGTAGTCGCTTCTCCTGAGCTCTTGTATATACAGGGGTGTAGTCTCTTCTCCTGTGCTCTGTATATACAGGGGTGTAGTCGCTTCTCCTGAGCTCTGTATATACAGGGGTGTAGTCGCTTCTCCTGAGCTCTGTATATACAGGGGTGTACTCGCTTCTCCTGAGCTCTGTATATACAGGGGTGTAGTCGCTTGTCCTGAGCTTTGTATATACAGGGGTGTAGTCGCTTCTCCTGAGCTCTGTATATACGGGGGTGTAGTCGCTTCTCCTGAGCTCTGTATATACAGGGGTGTAGTCGCTTCTCCTGAGCTCTGTATATACAGGGGTGTAGTCTCTTCTCCTGAGC